>NC_141062.1:8632219-8914719 GCF_041138505.1 Cibotium barometz | reverse complement strand
AAGGGGCTGGCCTCGTGATCAACAGGGTCCTTGCCAACATGGCTTTAGAGGCAAAACCTCTTGATACCTCTCTTGATACTTGTGGAGGTGAAACCGACAGCACGAAGGTGATAAGTTGATACCTGTGGAGGTAGAGCTCAAGGCAACCCTGACGTGATGAGATGACTGGAACAGCAGGCGACCTGGAGGTGATGAAACGACTGGAACAGCAACAGGATGATTGGAATAGCAAGCAACTGATTGGACCTAGAGGTGATGAAACGACTGGAACAGCAATAGGATGACTGGAATAGCAAGCAACTGATTGGACCCGAGAAGAGCATCACGTCGTGGGAGGAGTGGGTATTTTCAAATGCAAGCGTGAACTTCACGCTTGCAGGAGGACTGGGTATTTTGAAATAGCCCCACCTTCTTTACCCACGTGGAGGGAGGTGGGGTTATCGTTAATCCTGTATAGATAATAGATAATCCTGTCGTTAATCCTGTATAGATAATAGATACTTTTAAAAAGAAAAGAGACATCTTCATTTTCTATTCAATGTTTATGCTACCTTTGGCTCGTAGAAATCAACCAATTTCTGTATCTCTCTCTCTCTCTCTCTCAAGTCGCACGAGCGGCTGCCTTAGTTGGCTACTGACAGATTCTGGAGCGTAAACATAGGACATAGGTTGTGCATGTCCACTGCTCGATGGGCTGCTCTCTCTCTCACACATTCATTTGTCCACGCAAAGGAGAGTAGGCCTCTCTACATCTCTGTGGTTGCAGCTCCTCCTTTCTCTCCTTAGCTGGCGAGAGGGGTCTTGTTGCCACGTGGCAAACTGGTGGGCTGGGGTCCTTGTTGTTGCCACATGGTGCTTGTTGCCCCTTCTAAGGGCCAACGCCACATCTATCTATTGATTCACCCATGCTTTTCAATTAATTTAATAAATACACGATGACTTATTTAATACATGATGACTTCTTATAGTCAAATAGGAGAGTAAGAGGCATACAGTAGGTAGGCTACTCTATTGATTTTGATGTAAAGTACTATGTGTTGTGTGGAGCTAGAAGGACTAATTATGTGACCATGCTTCCCTCTATACATATGAATCTTGTTCATACTCTTTCAAAGCAATAGTGAAAGTAATGTCTTTTGTTTGCCAGCCATGCGAACAAAAATGGAAGTGATATCTTTTGCACGCAAGAACAAATGGAAAAGCAGAATCTTCTCAAAGTATAGATGACAACCTATTTTTCCTATGCAAGGCTATGTAGCTTAAAAATCAATTGGTGGTGGTACTCTACCTCACAATTAATTGACTAAAATAAGAACATTTGTGTGATAATGCACCATGGAGCTTTATCTTTTTGTATGGGCAATATCCATTTCTTTTGGGCCTCCAAGGAGTTATTGGAATTATTAGTTTCTTCTTTTCTGGGGATGTGGTCGTTTCCACCAAAGCCAAAACTAGTACCTTAAAGAAACCCTCTAAATCATGTGAATAAGAGATATATTTATGGTCCTTAAACCTTTATTTGTGACTATTGACATTTTCAATACACCCTTTTTATAATGTTGCAAGTAAAAGGCCTCAACTTAGATTGAATTTATATTTTTCACAGTTTTTTCAATTAATAAAATCTTCATGTATGTAAATATTTAAGTAAGTCATGAAAATATAAACCTCTTTGGTTGAACTCATGCCATATCTTACATATCATTAGTTGTATTGCATGTGAGATCTACTAATGAAGTGTTACTATATGTTCAATGCCCGCCTCTCATCATGTATCTCACATTGATGTATGGTACACATTTATACGGCCCCCATTATGAGGAGAAGCCATTGGTGCACATATCTTTAGTGGGAACCCCAGCTTAGATGCTAGAAGGGGTCATAGTTGATGATTGGGAGATAATGAGGGGTACAAGCATTAGTTGGGATTTGGGACGTAGCCCTGTCCCGAAAAGATATAGAAAATACTCTTTGGAATATTCCCTCAGATAATAATTTCATCATTAGTGAGTGGTGGTTGGTTGGGACACGCAGAGGTGGTGAGCCGCGTCAATGCTACTGCGTAGCCACCCATGTCTTGGACGTGTCCATTGCACTACTTGCAGCACTATAAATGGACATAGTTGGCACAAGCTAAGGCATCCAATGCTTATGAGCATATATTCCCTATACTCTCAGTACGCCCTCTATCTAGAGTTTGTCTAAATTGCCATATATGCTCTACACTAGAGCGTATGGGTGGACAACACCATCATATTGTACCTATCTCTTGTTTGGTATAATCAAAATTTTAAAATTCTCTCCATTCTCTCTATTGCATTGTCTAGTGTACTTTCTCTAGCTATATCTTTTTTTGTTGTGCCATATTCTTACATGAAGATCATTATACTTATCAAAAGAAGTAATCTCCAATTGATTGATGATATCCTTAATTGGTAGCATTCATTAGATCTCTCATCCACACTGTAAAAAGTTATACCAACTTGTAAAAAACCTGCACCCTCATTATATCTTCATAACTATAGGAAAAAATTAGGCTAATTACATCTCCACACCATTGAGTTATGACTATTTAAGGGGCAACAATGTGGTGCTTTCCTTGATTCATAAAGTCCAAGTTCCCAAAGGTTGTTTATGTAGATGATGATTGTAAATGGGTGAAGAAGGATGAAAACATGTAGGTGATGTAGTGGCTCACATAGGTGCACTCCGCTGGGTAAACACAATTTTTTGTGCGTGTGCCACAAGGCTACTCCCACAGTACCTGGACTCCCTCATGGGTACTTGGTCACTGTCATGCCCGTAACATGGGTCCTCCGGGGTGAATATCTTAAGAAGGTAGCAAAACGATCTCTGCGTTTAGAGACGACGAAGCTAATGACAAAAGTGTTTCTCTATTGGAGTATTAGGATAAGGTCACTCGCCCTTGACCCTGCCTCAAAAAACAAACAAAATAGGCACACACATGGGGTATGCTTCATCACATGCTTGGTGTAATCATTGGGATAAGATTTATGTGGAATTTAGAAACTCTTTTGCAAAGCTAGGAATTGATGTACATACATGCAAGCTCTCATTTCAACAAAGTCTATCAATAGAATAGTTTTTACCTATTCTTATCTTAATTTGCATTTTTAGTGATTCATCTTTAATGATTTTGTAGCTTAATACCTTTATTTTGTTCATAGTTCATTAAGATTATCATTATATAGAAAAAAATTTTAATCCATCATTATTATTAACCCAATATCATAGAACCTCCTTTCGGTCCCTAACAATAGGAGTGGGCCATCACCCACCACAATTGAAGGTATGGCCATATCCAACATGATGAACATGCAGCAAGTGGTTGGCCTATAGATTGCATATCACTATTAGTAGTTAGCCATAGTGCGCGAGTAGATGGATAGAAGAGGCATAACCATCCTTTAACAAGCCATGTTTTTAACTTAGTACCCTTTTAAAGGGAATTTTGTAACATTTTGCAATTCGATAAATTTAATGTAAGTGTAGAAACAACTTTGTATGACTATATGAAGTCTATTTTAAAACCATCTTTGTATGGCTACATGAAGTCTATTTCATAAACATTATAAAATAGTAGACCATTTGATTAATCATTGTTTGCATTCCATAAAGCACTTTCACAAAATCATTTATAATGCATTGTATAGACTAAGGCTTATCTCATAGTTGTTTCCAATTTATATGGCTTGATATAGTAGTCTTGTTCGATTTTGCTGAGTTACTCATTTTATCCTACTAAGGAGTCAAGAGCTAACTGTTGGAGATGGTGGCCTTCACCCCTCAAATATGCGCAGAGGTGGTCAAAATGGCCTAATGTGATAAGGGGGGCTGTGCACTTCGTTGTTGGAAGTGTTGTCCTCTCCAGCTGCCACGTGGAATGATTTATCCCATATTCCTAAGCTAAGGGTCCTTGACCATAGAATAAAGGGGCAATTAGCCCTTGGCCCCTCCATCCCTCCACAAACCTTTGTGTTCGCATGGGATTGGAGCGGGGGGGGGGGGCAGTGGTGGCCATCCATTTGTTCTATGCATGTGATCTGCTTTATGACATGGTATGAGAGCGTAAAAAAAGACTACAAACTGTGTCTTCTGTTTCTTTCGACGGCGGAAGCTCCTCTTGATCAGTCAGACGCATGTGTTCCTCGGCGCTTGATAGTTGGCTGGCCCTTGATTTGGTCCGGTCTTGTGTTTGCCCATGTGACTAGCAGGTTTGGTCAGTCCCACATGTTTGCCTCGGGGTTTGTCCACCACAGGGGGGTGTTGGAGATGGTGGCCTTTACCCCTAAAATATGCACGGAGGTGGTCAAAATGGCCTAATGTGATAAGGGGGGGTTGCACACTTCGTTGGAAGTGTTGTCCTCTCCAGCTCTGCCACATGGAATGATTTATCCCATATGCTTAAGCTAAAGGGGCAATTAGCCCTTGGCCCCTTTCATCCCTTCACAAACCTTTGTGGTTCACATGGGATTGGAGCTGGGGGGTGGGTGACTGGCAGTGGCCATCCATTTATTCTACGCATGGGATCTTCTTTATGAAACTAACTCAATCGATTGAGACCAGCATGAACATTTTTTCAGTTAGGAACTCGATCTATTCACAAGTTTAGGAGTAAGCACGATAACTTGCTATGGTGGGAATTTGGAAGCTGTGGTTTGAGCCATGTTTCGAGTGAGTGCATGTTTCAAGCCAGCTTTCTTGAGTGAGCTTTTTTTGGCAACTACTCTCTCTCTATACCCATACCTCCCTAGCTCTTCTCACTCCTCACTCCTCCCTAGCTCTTTTTTGAGTGAGCTTCTTTTGGCAAACCAATCTCTCTCTATACCCATACCTCCCTAGCTCTTCTCACTCTTTTTCCTCCTCCTCACTCCTCCCCTTCCTTCTTCTAGCCCAATCTAGCCTAGTCATCAAATTGTTCCTCCTCGACCCCTCACATCCATTCTATATATCTCTCTCTTTCTCTTCTCGATTCCTCTCTCCCTTTTGCCCTCTCTCTCTCTCTCTCTCTCTCTCTCTCTCTCTCTCTCTCAAAGAGAATGTGGGGGAGAGAGAGAGCTTAAGTTCCTTGCAAAGCAAACACACACATACACATAAGAGAATGCAAGACACAAGAGAGAGATGGATGGCTAAATTTTCTTCCATCTTGTTCTCTTTTCTACAACCATATAACTAAAAGATAAGAGTACATACATAAACAAAAATTACTCTCCTATAACAACATACAAAATGGTCGGTCTATAGTGTGAATCCGACTATATAAGCTAGTGCTATAACTATGCCATAACTCTAGTACTACTCCAAAGTGGCTGTCACATACAGCCTGTCATCCACTGGCGGCATATATCGACCATAATCTCATCAACATACCAGTGGCATAAGTGTGGAAGCTGTCAACCAGGTGGGTCATCAATGTCCGTCTCATAGCACTAGTTGATCTCGATATCTCAACACTCCCCCTCGAGCTCAACTCCACACACTACACTCTAAGTAAACTCCTAAACCTGTGGAGCTTGTTAGTGCCCAATGTCTTTGTAAAGATGTCAGCCACCTGATCCTATGTGCTGACATATACCAGATCTATATCACCTGCCTAGAGCCTTCTCCCTCAAAAAGTGATAGTGCACCTCAATATACTTTGTTCTAGCATGGTATACTAGGTTACTAGCCAACTGTATGCTACTCATGTTGTCACAATAAATGCCAACTGCCCTATCCATGGGCTCACCCATATCACCAAGTAGCTTCTGAAACCAAGCTAACTCACAAGCTGTCATAGCAGCACCCCTGTACTAAGTCTCTGTACTCAACAAGGCAACTGTTGGCTACTTCTTACTACTCCAACTCATAGCGACACTCCTAAATGAGAACATTAAACCACTAGTAGATCTCCTATCTATAACACTACAAGCCCAATCAGCATCTGTGTACCCATGTATACCAACCTCATAGAAAAGTCCATGATCAACTGTGGACTTTATGTACCCGAGAATCCTTCTAGCCGCTTCTAAGTGTGCCTTTCTAGGGGCTTGCATAAACTAACTCACAAGTCCAACAACATAACTCAATTATGGCCTAGTCATGGTCATGTAGATCAAGCTACCCACTATGCACCTGTAGATGTAATCGCGGTGTTGTGTATGTGGGAAAGCACCCTAGAGGTGCAAGATATTGTGGCAAGATAGGAATGCCACATGTAATATTGAATGGTGTGTGAGTGTTGACCAAAAGAGTGGAAAAGGAGTTGTCACATGGATGATGACATGTAAAGTGGGATAAGGCTAGAAAGCCTATATCATTGTATGGTTCATTTGTGATATGCAATAGAATTGAGTGTTGAGTGTGCAATCTCTCTCTCTCTCTCATGAAGTTTTTAGTGTGGTTTAATCCACCTTAATTATGTTGCTTAATATATGTCCTTCACCATGATTAATCCCATTTTTGGATTGCTAACACGATATCAGAGCTTGGGTGGGCTCTTGGTCATGGTGGATATTTATGTATAGTTTTTCCTAGTTATGTGTTCATATGATTAAGCATTACTTTTGGTTTATTATGAAAAAAAAATAGCACACTCATTGTCATTAGTGTTGCATTTGGAGAGAGATTATGAAGCTGCCTATCAAGATTTGAAGACTTGGAGAAGGTTGAAGCTGCCCAAGGAAGTTGCAATGGAGTTTGCAACAACAAGATTTCGCCATCAACAATTGAAGTGGAGATTTGTAATATGGAGATTGCAAAAGTGCTACCAAGTCTAGATGCAAGGGGAGTCTTGCATCATGAATAAAGCTGCCTATGAAGCTGAAAATGGAGATTTTAGCATTATGAAGGCTATGGAGTCTTCATCATCATCAAGGAAAAGCTGCCAAGAGTAGGTTGATTTTGTGAAGTTCTACCTCAAAGTTTTGGTTTTGAGCATGGAAAAATGCTCAATGTTGAAGGGTTGCTGGCTGTTGGGATACGTGGATCCCATGGCTCTTGCATTTGGGCAAAGAGCATGTTTTAAGGTGCATGTTTTGCTTGGCTAAAGCAAGCAAGGTTTGAGACTCAAGATGGAGTCCATGTGTGTGCATCAAGAGTGGGATGCACTCATTTGTGGTGGAGACAATGGTGGAGTCTTCACAAAGTTCTTTTCACTTATGGTTTCAAGAGAAACCACTTGAAGAAAGCACCCTTAAT
Organism: Cibotium barometz; assembly: GCF_041138505.1. Taxonomy (NCBI): domain Eukaryota; kingdom Viridiplantae; phylum Streptophyta; class Polypodiopsida; order Cyatheales; family Cibotiaceae; genus Cibotium; species Cibotium barometz. The sequence goes on along the minus strand of NC_141062.1, from coordinate 8,907,519 downwards.
GTTCTGCATGCAAAGAAGGGGAGCATGTAGACTTTGATAAGTTCATTGGTGAGCTACAACACCCATTGAATGGTATGAAAACCTCATGAGGGAGGTTTTACTAAGGCAAGCAAGATTTGGAGCTCAAGGGAGAGCTAGTTGCAGTCATTGTAGCCAGGTTAATGGCTATGTGAAGAACCTCAAGAAGGAGGTTGTTAAGGTATGAAAAGAAAAAGCTCAGTTTGGGAGCAAATAGAAGAAGGTTCAATGTGGCTGAATCTTAAAGCCTACATCAGATCAGAAGAGAAGCTAGAGAATGGCAACAACTTGATAGTTGCATATCAAAGTGAAATAGTGAACACATGGAAGCAAGCAATGAGGCTGTCGGCTAGAGGAGAGAAAGATCTAAACAAAAATAGATGAGAGAGAAGCAGTAGCGACAACACTACACCAATCATTCGCACAGAGCATAATGAGAGCAGCGATCAAAGGTTGAGCCCTCGACCTTGACTGAGGAAGCAAAGTTTGATTCAAGAAACGACAGCCAATAGTGGGGCTGAGAGAAGACCTACACAGGCAGACAGAGATGCTATTGTTGAAGATGAAGCTATGGCGAACTGTTTGCAACCGGCAGAGGAGGAAGAAGACCCTGTGTGTCAGGGAATCTGAGGACTGCATGCTATAGAAAAGGCTCGACACATTCAACGCATAGCCTATAGCGCATTCAACGCATAGCCTGTAGTGTGTAGAGCATTTCAGAAAAAAAACTATTTTTAAAAAATAAAAATCTAAGGTTCTTTAACCATTATAATTAAGGGTTGATTCACACACCAATTTTCAAAGATTTTAAGAAAATGTTCACACACACATTGAGGGTCCCCTTCCCGGTTGCAACCAAAATAGATTGTATAATTTTTATTTTTCACCCAAAATTGATGAAGGGCAATCGTCCATAAGCCTCTGTGCTCAAAACAAAAATTTTGTAATCACCCATGGTAGGTCGCCTTGCCCGAGCTCACATAGAAGCTCGAAATGGTTGTCACGTGATGTGTGCATGAGCGATGCACGTGTGAGGTGCATGCACATGGGTTGGTTTCCACCTGAACTTCTACGTTCGAATTGGACTCAGTGGTTTTGCTATGAGCGAGCTGGCTCAAAACGGGGACTTGGTGTATCATTGAGGGGGAGTGTTGAGAGGTAGCGATTGCGGTTGTGCAATGCTACATTGATTGATATGGGTGATGGGTGAGTTGTGGAACACCGCGATTAAGAGGGGGGTGTTGAGAGATGTAATCGCGGTGTGTGTGTGTATGTGGGAAAGCACCCTAGAGGTGCAAGATATTGTGGCAAGATAGGAATGCCACGTAATATTGAATGGTGTGTGAGTGTTGACCCAAAGAGTGGAAAAGGAGTTGTCACATGGATTATGACATGTAAAGTGGGATAAGGCTAGAAAGCCTATATCATTGTATGGTTCATTTGTGATATGCAATAGAATTGAGTGTTGAGTGTGCAATCTCTCTCTCTCTCTCATTGAGTTTTTAATGTGGTTTAATCCACCTTCATTATGTTGCTTAATCTATGTCCTTCACCATGATTAATCCCATTTTTGGATTGTTAACAGTGGGGTCCTCCAAAAGCTCACCTATATCTGCGGAAATCTTTTTGTTATTCTTCAATGACACTAAAATAGGTTTACAGCCTGTCATACCATACTTGGACAACATGTCCAAGCCATATTGCCTCTATAATAATAATAAAATCCCATGAGGTGATCTCACCACCTCTTTGCCCAAGAAATGCCGCAGCTCAACCAAATCCTTTATCTCAAACTTTTGCTTCAAAAGCCTCCTGACATCATGTATGTCAACATCACTACTATCACTCTAGTGATAATCAAGTCATGCACATAGATGACTAATAGCATGATCCCTCTATCTATCTTTTTCATATAAAGTGAAAAATATGCATTGGATATCTGAAATCCAATGGTAACAAGATACTCCCCAATCTTGTTTGACCATGCTCTGGGTGCCTACTTCAAGCCATATAAGGCTTTGCATAACCTGCACACAAAATTTGGGTGTGCATCACTCTCATAAGCTGGTGGTGGTTGCATCATGTAAACTTCTTCTTGCAAATCACCATGCAAGAAGGTGTTCTTTACATCCATCTATCTGATGTAAGTACCAACCCTTTGCTGCTGGCCATAGCAATGACAGCTCTCACGGTTTCCATTCTTGCAAAAATGGGCTGAATGTCTCTTCATAGTCAATGCCATAAGTCCGCGCATAGCCTTTGGCCACCAATCTTACCTTCTATGTACTCACTGAACCATCAGCGTTATGCTTGACTTTATACACCCACTTACATCAAATTTCTTTCTTTTCCTTCTTAGGCAAAGGTACTAATTCCCATGTTGCATTTATATCCAATGCTGCCATCTCCTCATTCATGGGCTTGCTCAAAATAAGTGGGCTCTAATTCTTGTATTACTTTAACCATGTAAGCACAATGATGGGCTATATATCCATCATATCTCAACCTATCAATAGGGTACCTAACCTTTTAGACCTACGTACACCTGGATCACTGCCAGCTGTCCTCAAAACAATCCTCATTCTCCTTACACTAGGAGTAACCACAAATGGAATTCCAATCTCCTCATTAAGGCTCTGCTTAGAGCTGCTAGAGTCACCATCCACATATGAGTGACCTGCTGACAAATTAGGCACAAAAGGTTGATCTACCTTTTCCTTCCCTCTACATGATACATGTGAACCTACATTTTCCTTAACTTGTCTGACCATGGGGCTAAAATTGGATCCACTACTGGAGGACTCTCTCCAGGTGCACTAAGCACCTGTGATGATTGCTGCTCCTAAAATTGGATCCACTACTAGAGGACTCTCCAGGTCCACTAAGCACCTATGATTGCTGCTCTATATGTGGTGCAACATCAGCACTTCTTACATCAGCATCTTCTATTGCCTTCACAGTGCTGGTGCATATCCGCTACTCATCTTGTCAAGAACATCTATGCTTACTTGCATCTCACGAGTGGTAGGGTTATAACATTTATAACCTTTCTGCTCCATAGAATAACCAATAAAGATGCATTTCTTTGCCTTTGGATCCAACTTTGTTCTCACTTCATCAGGAACATACACATATGCAATACACCCAAACACTTTCAAGTGAGACACATCTGGTCTTATGCCTGTAAACTTCTGTTCAGGCCTCATACCATGAACAACTGTAGTGGGTGTCCTGTTCATAATGTACATAGTAGTTGCTACTACTTCTGCCCATAAATAATGTGGCATATTCTTTTCGCCCATTAAGATATGTGCCACTTCTACAATGGGCCTATTTTTTCTTTCTGCAACACCATTCTCTGTTGTGGAGTGTACTTGCACATGTAAATTGTCTCTTGATCGCTTGCTTCCTCAAGCAATCGCTGAACTCATTGGAGAAATATTCTTCCCCCACTATCTGACCTGAGGCATTTTATTTTCATGCCTTTTTCCTTCTCGACTAAGGCTTTCAATCTCTAAAAGTGAGAAAACACCTCACTTTTCTCCTTCATGAAGTAAACCCATACTTTCCTAGTGTGGCCATCAATGAATGTAACATAATACTTCTAACTTGCAATTGTTGCAGTCTTAGCCAATCCCCATACATCTGAGTGTATGACATCTAATGGCCTTGAACAAACATGCTTTTCATGTGGGAATGCATGTTTGGCTTGCTTAGTAAGTTGACATGCTTCACATACTTTTTACATACCATCTACCTTAAACTTTGGCAAACCTACAACAATATTTTGGGCATGCATAGACTTCAGTTGTTGTACATTCACATGACTAATGCACTTGTGCCATATGTCAATATTTGCAATGACACATGTTCCATACGCAAGCATGGCTGCCTTTACTTCAGCCATGTTCACATCCAAAGTAAATATCCTTCCATTTCTATAACCCTTTACAACCAAGCGACACTGATTTTTGAAGTCTTCCACAAAACATCCTTGAGGATTAAACCTCACTTTGCAAACCCTACTCATCCATCTGTCCAATAGAAACCATGTTCTTTGTAATATTTGGAACATGAAGTACATCTATCAACAAGTACTTCATTTTGCCATCCTGCATATTGACCTCTCTTCTTCTCTGTCTCAATGGTTAATATTTTCCTCTTTGTGATGGATATTTGAAAGTTTTTTTTTTTTGCTTACATGGACAAATATTCAATGATGGGTATGTAAATGAAGAGAGAAGGAGAGATAGGAGAGAGAGAGAGAGAGAGAGGGGGGGGGAGAGGGTAAGAGAGGGTGAACCATTAAGACAGAGACGAAGAGAGGTTAACACGAGAGAGAGAGAGAGAGAGAGTGTGTGTGTGTGTGTTGAGATAATGAGCTCATTGTAGATATGGGTGACATCCTAAAGAGAATACGAGGGAGAGAGAGGGCTTGAGTTCCTTACAAGCAAACACACACACATAAGAGAGAACAAGACACAAGAGAGAGATGGATGGCTGAATTTTCTTTTATCTTCTTCTCTTCTCTACACCCATTAACATAAAGGGATAAGAGTACATACCATAAGGAAAAGTACTCTAGTACTATAATTTACAAAGGTCGATCCATAGTGTGAATCCGACTACATGAGTCAGCATTATAACTATGCCATAACTCTAGTACTCTAAAGTGGTTTGTCACATAGCTTGTTGTCCACACTGGTGGTATATCAAAACCATTGTCTCATCTACTGTGCTAGTGACATAAGTGTAGATGTTATCACCTAGGTGGGTCATCAATGTCTATTGAGAAATGTGGTGCCAGTGAGCACAAGAAAGAGGTAGGGAGTGAGAATGAGTAGCCAAGTAAGAGCAAAGTCTAGCATGAAGCCACATGAGAAAAGGAAATTATCCCACATTGATGTACAAGCCCACATTAATGTACAAGCCCAAGAGTGTACCTCCTCTCAAGGGTGTACCTCCTCATATAAAAGGGGGCCATTTTAAGTAATAAACATATCACTTGCACTTATCTCAAGTGTATTTATTTATCCAAGCTAATTCATCTTGGTGTGTAATTGTACCTAATTGCATCTTAATTAGCACATACTTAAAGAGAATGCGGGGGAGAGGGAGAGCTTGAGTTCCTTGTTGCAAGTAAACACACATACACAAGAGAGTGCAAGACACAAGAGAGAGATGGATGGTTGTATTTTCTTATATCTTCTTCTCTTCTCTATGACCATATAACTAAAAGATAAGAGTACAAATATAAAGGGAAAGTACTCTCCTTACTACAATAACATACAATAGTACATACTAAAAGATAAGAGTACATACATAAAGGGAAAGTACTCTCCTACAATAACATACAATAGTACATACTAAAAGATAAGCGTACATACATAAAGGAATAGTACTCTCCTACAATAACATACAATAGTACATGCTAAAAGATAAGAGTACATACATAAAGGGAAAGTACTCTCCTACGATAACATACAATAGTACATGCTAAAAGATAAGAGTACATACATAAAGGGAAAGTACTCTCCTACGATAACATACAATAGTACATACTAAAAGATAAGAGTATATACATAAAGGAAAAGTACTCTCCTACAATAGAGGGAAAGTACTCTCTTGCAATAACCTACAATAACATACAATGGTTAGTCCATAGTGTGAACCTAACTATATGAGATGGCGATATAACTATGCCATAACTCTAGTACTCCAATGTGGCTATCATACAAGTTATTATCCAATCAACCATAATCTCACCAACTATGCTAGTGGCATAAGTGCAGAAGCTATCACCCAAGTGGATCATCAATGTCTGTGTAACACTAATTGAGCTTGATATCTTAACACCCTTCCACGAGCTCAACTCCACACACTGCCCAAGTAAGCTCCTAAATGTGTGGAGCTTCTCTATGCCCAATGCCTTCGTGAAGATGTCAACCACCTGATCCTCTATGCTGATATATAGAACATTCTCCCTCACAAAGTGATAATGCACCTCAATGTGCTTCATTCTAGCATGGTATATTGGGTTACTGGCCAATTGTGTGCTACTCATGTTGTCACAATAAATGACAACCGCCCTAACCACGAGCTCACCCATATCACCAAGTAGCTTCTAAAACCAAGCTACCTCACAAGCTGCCATAGTAGCATCCATATACTCTACCTCTGTGCTCGACAAGGAAACTATTGGCTTCTTCTTACTACTCCAACTCACAGAGCAACACTCCCAAATGAGAACATAAAACCACTAGTATATCTCTTGTCTACAACACTACCAGCCCAATCAGCATCTCTATACCCATGTAGTTGTATCTCTATACTAGCCTCATAGAAAAGTCCATAATCACAAATTTGGACTTTATGTGCCTAAGAATCCATCTAGTCATATCCAAAAGTGGCTTCCTAGGGGCCTGCATAAATTGACTCACAAGTCCAATAACATAGCTTAAGTCTGGCCTAATAATGGTCATGTAGATCAACTATCCACTATGTGTCTATACATAGTGGGGTTCTCTAAAAACTAACTTGTATGTACAGAAAGCTTTGTGTTCTACTCCAGTGGCACTAGAATAGGCTTACAACCTATCATACCATACTTGAAAAAGCCATACTACCTCTGCAATAACAAAATGGCATAAGGTGATCTCACCACCACTATGCCCAAGAAATACCATAGCTCACCCAAATCCTTCATTTCAAATTTCTACTTCAAAAGCCTCCTGGAGTCTTGACATCATGTACATCAGCATCACTATCACGAGTGATAAATAAGTCATCCACATAGATAACTAATAGCATAATACCTATATCTATCTTTTTCACATAAAGTGAAAAATCCACATTGGATATCTAAAATTGAATGGCAACAAGATACTCCCCAATCTTGTTTGACCATGCTCTGGGTGCCTAATTCAAGCCATACAAGGCTTTGCGTTACCTACACACAAAATCTGGGTGTGCATCACTCTCATAACTTGGTGGATGTATCATGTATACTTCTTCTTATTGCAAATCACCATGCAAGAAGTTATTCTTTACATCCATTTGATATAAAGACCAACCCTTTGTTGTAGCCATAGAAATGACAGCTGCGGTTGCCATTCTTGCAATTGGGCTGAATGTGTCCTCATAGTTAATGAGATAAGTCTGCGCATAGCCCTTTGGCAACCAACTTTGCCTTATACCTTCTCACTAAACCATCAGCATTATGCTTGACTTTATTGCCTTCTTTTCCTTAGGCAAAGGCACTAACTCCCATGTTGCATTTGCATCCAATGCTGCCATCTCCTCATTCATGGCATCTTCCCATTTCTTATTTCCAAGTGCTTACTCAAAATAAGTGGGCTCCAACTCTTGTATGGCTTTAACTATGTAAGTATAATGATGGGTTATATATTCATCATATCTCAACCTGTCAATCGGGGAACCTAACCCTAGTAGACCTGCATACACCTGGATCATTGCCAGGTGTTCTTAAAACAGACCTTGTTCTCCTTACACTAGAAGCAACCACATATAGAATGCCAAGCTTCTCATCAAATCTCCTACTTAGAGCCGCTACTAGAATCACTATCGACATATAAGTGACTTGTTTGATAGATCAGGCACAAAATATTGATCTACATTTTTTTTTCCTTTGTGTGATACATGTGTACCTACATCTATTCTCAACCTGCTTGACCATGGACTAACATTGGATCCACTGCTAGATGACTCTCTAGGTCCAGTAAGCACCTGTGTGATTGCTGCTCTACATGTGGTGCAAAATCAACACTTTTTACATTTGCATCTTCTGTTGCCTTCACTGCTAGTACATCTTCTATTGCCTTCACTACTGCTAGTACATACGACGTTTAAATCTCATCAAAGACAACATCTCTACTTACTCGCATCTATGAGTCGTAGGGTTATAACATCTATATCCTTTCAACTCCATAGCATAACCAATAAAGATGCATTTTTCTTCGTGCTCCTTTGGGTCCAACTGTTTTCTTACTTCATTAAGAACATGTACATATGCAATACACCCAAACACTTTCAAGTGAGATGTCCACATCTAGTCTTATCTTTTTTGCCCCATCAAGGCATGTGCCACTTTTTCAAGTTCCTATTTTTTCTTTATGCTACACCATTATTTTGCGGAGTGTACCTACACGTAAACTCTCTTGATTCCTTGCTTTCTCAAAAGATCACAGAACGCATTGGAGACATATTCTCCCCCACCATCTGACCTGAGGCATTTTATTTACATGCCTTTTCTCTTCTCGACCAAGGCTTTAAAACTCTTAAAGTTAGCAAACATCTCACTTTTCTCATGAGAAGTAAACCCACAATTTCCTAGTGTGGTCATCAATGAATGTAACATAATACCTACAACCTGCAATTGTTTTAGTCTTACTGCATCCCCATATATCTAAATGTATAGCATCTAATGACCTTGCACTGACATGCTTTTCACATGGGAAAGCATGTTTGGCCTGCTTGCCAAGCTATCACGCTTCACATACTTCATATCATCCTTAAACTTTGGCAAACTTGCAATAATATTGTGGACTTGCATAGACTTCAGTCACTGTATATTCACATGACCAATACGCATATGCCATATGGAAATACGTGCAATGATACTTTTTCTATACACAAACATGGCTGCCTTTACCTCAGGCATGTTCACATCCAAAGGAAACATCTTGTCATTTTTGTTATCCCTTGCAACCAAGTAACACTGATTTTTAAAGTCTTCCACAAAACATCCTTGAGGATTTAACCTCACATGTACACATTACTCAACCATTTGTCTAACAGAAACTAGGTTCTTTGTAATATTTGAAAGATGAAGTACATTTTTTCATCCTGCATAGACAATAACACTTTACCAACATGCGCAATATCATCACATGTTTCTACATAACCTGGTTTTTCCATTTTCTACATGTCTCTAAACCACTCACCATTCCTGATCATATGGTTAGAGGTGCTAGAATTCATATACCATATATCTTGAGATCTTGACACATCTCTTGTTGTGAAACTGAGCATGTGCTACATCACAAATAGCTTCTCACTTTTGTCATCACCGCCATGTTTACTAGATGATGCATAGTTGCCTTCTTGTAACTTTCCACTTTGAATGTCTTTTTTCTTTTTATAGTAGTCCTGTGCCATGTGCCCTGGTTTGCCATAATAATAGCACTCTATGCTATTTGCACTCTGATTTCTTTGCCAACCTCCTCGGCCTCTTTGGCTCCCCCTGCCTCTAAACTAACCTCTTCCACCTGTGTATGATTTCTGTGTTGCAAATCATTGGACTATTGTTGTCCAAAATTCTGGTTTCCTTGTTTGCTATACCACCTTGGTCTCGACCATGACCTCTACCTATGCCTCTACCCGAATTAGAGAAGAAGGCATGCTCTGATGTGTTCTTGCTTTGTGTGAAGAAGATCCCTAGAGATGTTTCTTCTATGATCAACATAGACACCAAGTCGTGAAAGTTGGTTATATTCTCTTTGACTGCAATGGAGGTCTCGAATAGCTTGTACTCTTTGCCAAGCCCATTTAAACAGACACTCACCAAATCATCATCTTCCATTGATACATTAATAGACCTAAGGAATTCAACAATTCCCTTGATCTTTAAAGCATACTCATTGATAGACAAGATTTTCTTTTCCACAGTATATGTAGCTCTTGTTTTAGTTGTAGTTTCCTTGCCTTTGTAATTGTTTGGAACATCTACACCAAGCTCTAGCCTGTGATTATTAGAGTGTTAGCATCCTGTATATGTCCTATCATTGTGTCTAATGTGACACTGATTAAAAGCCAATACAGTACCTTGATTCCAGTCCTTGAATGCCTTTATGTCTACTTGAGTGGCATTCTCTTTAGACAACTTTGGAGGCCTTTATGTCTACTTGAGTGGCATTCTCTTTAGACAACTTTGAAGGCTCCTCATTGTCTTCTTTAACATAGTCGCAAAATCCTTTACGCATCAAGAAATTGGTCATTCTAAACTTCTAGGCATCGAAGTTATTCTTGTCCAACTTCTCAGTGACAATCTCATTGAGCTCGTCAAACATTTTTTCCTACAATAATCAGAAACCTGCAAACAAACAAAATTTGTATGCAACCTGTAACATAGCAATATCTTTTGTGACTGCTGGTCGTACTTCACCACAACCTGCATGTTACCAAAAGATATCAAAGTACATGTACGTACACCCAATATCAACAATACATGTGCAAACACTTTCTGCATGCCCAAAATGCACTGCTACATTGCAATAACCCAATTCTTTACCGAAACTTCCTAAAACTACTAAAAATACCTTACAGTGATCGAACCGAGGTCGAAACGCGCTTGAAATGTGATTCTAGCAACAAAACATGCAGTACAAAATACAATGTACCACACAAGCACCTCCAAGCGTGCAAAGACAGCTCCTCAATCAAGATGTGTAGCTCCCGAAGCTTGCGAGGGGGTGTTGCACCTAAACCAAGAAGGGGAAGAGATGATGATAGTCTTACCCGTGTACCGCTTCCTTGCTCACTTGTTCTTGCCTCTTGTTTACTTCCTTAGCTCTCACATGAATGGGAACTCTGATACCATAAAGAGAATGTGGGAAAGAGGGAGAGCCTGAGTTCCTTGTAAGCCACACACACACACACACACACACACACACACACACACACACATACACACACACAGGCGAGTGAAAGACAAAAGAGAGAAATGGATGGCTGAATTTTCTTCCATCTTCTTTTCTTCTCTACAACCATATAGCTAAAAGATAAGAGTACATAAATAAAGGGAAAGTACTCTCCTATAATAACATACAATGGATAGTCCATAGTGTGAACCCAACTATATGAGCTGGCACTATAACTATTTCATAACTCTAGTACTCCAAAGTGGTTGTCACACACCTTATCATTCATCCGCGGCATATCAACCATAATATCACCAACCATGCCAATGGCATAATTGCGAAAGCTATTACCCAGGTGGATCATCAATGTCTACCGTAACACTAGTTAAGCTCTATATCTCAATAATACTCATGATGAGTCTTCTTCATTTTTATGCATCTTAGATTAGTGTTGTTATTAAAATAAGATTAGTTTTTGATTAGATAGATACTTGATCTATGATTATAAACATGGTATCAAATCCTAGGTCTAGCTCTCCTAGCTTAGCTTAGTTATAGCCAAGTAATTAGATTTTATTAAGCAAGTGACCATACGTGATTAACTCATTTGGGAGTTGATTAGCTTTTGGAAGAGAGTGCTACTTTTCATCTTCTTAAAAGAGAGTAAAGGAGCCGCAACTCCATTGAGTTTAAAGCAAGTTGAGGTGGTGGCTAAAGCAACTAAAGAAAGTCAACATACGTAGCTTCTCCATATAAGCACCTCGTCTCCAATGACTAGAGCCAAGCCATAACAAAAATAAAGAGAGAGGAATAGCAATAGTGTAGGCAAGATAGCACGAACAGATTTCAAAAAGGCATCTCCAATGAAGCGTAAGGTTGTGGCACCATCAACAACATGGTTATGGTGATCTACTAGCAGTAGCACTAGAGCAAGCAACTGCATCGACTAAGAGCAAACAAGGACCAAGTAGAAACGACATGCATAAGCAAAAGGCTCCATCACCAACAGCAGCACATCATCAATAGTAGAACAGCCACCCCATAGGAGAAGAACAGTCGCCACCACAACAGAACTGAAAGAGAAGAACAATCGCCACAGCAGAAGAAGGCGACACATCGTTAAATCAGATAGAGAAAAGGGAGAAAGAAGAAGAGGAGATACCTTTGATCATCGCATTAATGACCGTGAGAGCTAGAGCAGTCGCAAAACACCAAAAGCAAACTATGAGCAAACGTACGTGATCACGTAAAAACACACCATGAAGTGGCGTAGCAGCAAAGCAGGCGCAAGCAGTACATTATCGAAGGAAACAGAGAGAAGAAAGGTGCAAGCAACAGTAAACACTAGCGAACGATAAAAAGATAAGGATTTTAATAATAATTATTATTATTAAAATAAATAAATAAAGGCCTTAATAAGGGAATGTTCATAGTACTATGTTGCGAGCTTTTGAAATGTGCGTTTTGGGTTTGATCATGGGCCTTAGCAACACTATAGTCACCAGCATCAAATCTTTATAACCATTATAATTTTCCATGGGCAAATGAGTTCAACATCGACATGTGCTTTCGAATCCACACCAATGGACATCAACGGCATATTTAATCATTGGATCATCATCGATACATTATTTTAATGTAACCCTTGTAATTTTTTCGCTGCCAAATGGGCAAGCGTATTCGAGTGACCATAAGTCAAAAGTGGATGTAAAATGCGGCCAATATGAGCACGTAAGAGAGAGTCTGAAATTGAAGAGCAAAGTCTTTATAAAAACATCGCAACCACATGAGTATGTGAGCCTATGTGGCAAACCATAAATGGAAAATTGCATCTAGTCCACATCAAAGGACCTACCAAAGAGCCAAGAGTCGAGCTAACAAAACAAAGAAGCTACTAAACACTACCCTAACTTAAAATCATATGTTGTAAAAGCCACCAAATGAGTAGGCAAATTGACATGTTTTGAGAACACTCAACCAACACTCAACCACTAGAGAGTACTAAAGTAGAACCCTAGGGGAGTGAAAATCAACCCAACCATCTCTAAAAGTAACCTCTAACGTAGAGAGTAACCATGCCAAAGAGCCTTTGAGTTACCCAGCCAAGTTAGAAACCAAGGGGATGAAAAAATATTGTAGTAGCCTTAAAAAATGGCACCAAGAGGGGGTTGTTGAGAAATGTAGTTCCACTGAGCATAAGGAAGAGGTAGGGAGTGAGAATGAGTAGCCAAGCAGAAGCAAAGTCTAGCAGAAAGCCACATGAGCAAAGGAAAATATCCCATAATGATGTACAAGCCCAAGGGTATACCTCCTCATATAAAAGGGGGCCATTTTAAGCAATGAACATATCACTTGCACTTATCTCAAGTCTCTTTATGTATCCAAGCTAGCGTCTAATTGTACTTGAGTGCATCTTAAACATTGCAGATTAGCTTCCCGGTACTTGGGCAAGTCACTGAGAATTGGCCTTTTCCAACTGCATAAGGGTCTCTAAGCTATCATGCACATGTGAGACCTTTTCCTTCACTAGTTTAGAACATATTGTTAAGGACATGGCAAGTTCTATGTTACGGGAAGAGTGGGAGGAATATAGTAAATTGGTTAGTACATAAATTATAAATGAGAGATCATCACAATATGTTCACATGTCTAGCTTTGTCCTATCCTCATTTGAAAAGAAGAGCATGTCAGAAAGGTGGGATGCCTATTCAGAAGATAAGAGGATAAAGACTTGTCTTGACAGCTGCCCTCTACACAAGAAAAAGTGCAAAGTTCTTGAGTACTACTTTGGATTTGTTGCTTATTTATTTCTTCATGCAGACAAAAAGGACTACACAAAGGATGAACTGGAAGTTCAGAAGGGTCAAAAGGTTTCACAAGCTTCATTTGTCACAGAGATTGAATCTAATGATGAGGTTGAGGTTATGGACCTAGTTTCTGGTGATGAGGAGTGCCTTCTAAGCATAGGGTTTGATGTGGTAGAGTTTAAAGCATCCATTGTTATTGATGAGGGATCATCTGTGTATGGAGAACACTTAAAATCAAACTTCGTCATCCCTAGGCTACCCTCTTTTCTTATAAATTGTAAGAATTTTATTCTTCTCTCCCACATACAAAAGCTTTATAATTTAAGGGAGGATTATTACCTCGCAATTAGCAGATGGTTGGGAAGCTGCCAAGGGTATACTCGATGTGGAAAATGAACATAAAAAGGAGCTTTTAAGGTTGGACATTGAGGTGATAGAGAACTTCATTGAATCCCTTAGACCCATGTCATTGTGCTTTGACAAAGCCAAGGAGACTGAATCTTCTCTTCCCATAGAGCTAGAATTTCAAAGTCTTCAAGAGGAGTTAGGAATTACTGAAATGAGAAGAGAGCCCTTCCCGCCCTCTTGATCAAGGAAATGAAGAAGGCTCCATCAATCTTTGGGATACATCCAAGTTGGAAGAGGATGAGAACCAAAAGGTAATTTATCTGTTCTTGAGTGAGTGAATTTATGTTATTTATGGTATTGACTGATTTTATGTGAAAGCCAAATTCTTTGTTTAATGCAGATTCAGCTTGATGATGTCGATGGTTTCCTTGGACGTGGAGGTGCTTCCTGTGCAAGAGTTGGCCAAGATGATGCTCTTGCACACTACATCCCATCTATTAACAAAGAAATATTTATTATCTACCACATCAAATATTCTAGTGATGCTGAAATTCCACTTCTCACACTCAAGGCACTATCTAGATATATGGGCTATTCTTTTATCCCTTACAATACACATTGTTAAGATATTGAGCTCAACTAGTGCTACGGCAGACATTGATGACCCACCTGGGTGATAGCTTCCGCATCTACACCACTGGCATGGTTGGTGAGATTATGGGTGATATGCGGCCAGTGGGATGACAGGTTGTGTAACAACCATTTTGGATTACTAGAGACTAGCATAGTTATAGCGCCAGCTCATATAGTCGGGTTCACATTATGGACCGAACCCTTGTATGTTGTAGTAGTTGAGTACTAACGCATATAGTATGTACTCTTATCTTTATGTTATGTTGGTTGAGTAGAGAAGAAGAAGATAGAAGAAAATTCAGCTATCCATCTCTCTCTTGTGCCTTGCTCTCTCTTGTGTGTGTGTGTTTGTTTGCTAGGGTTTGAAGCTCTCCTTCTTCCCCATGTTCTCTTTATGGTATCAGAGATTGGTTCATGTGAGAGCTAAGGAGGCAAGTAAGAGGCAAGAACAAGAAAGGAAGGAAGCAGTACTACATGGGTAAGAGAACCATCATCTCTTTCCCCTTCTTGGTTTAGGTACAACACCCCCTCAGTAGCTCTGGGAGCTACACATCTCCGATTGAGGAGCTGTCTTTGCAGGAGTGGAGCTATAGGGTAGATATGTTATCTTATTGGACTACGTTTTTTCCAGCTAGATTTGCATTTCGGGCCCCATTTCGTCATTGCAGGGTATTTTTGGTAGTTTTTTGGAAGTTCTGGTAGAGAATTGTCTCTGCTCGAAATCTCAATATTGCAATGCAGCAGTGCATTTTGGAAGTGCAGACAGGGTTTGCACATGTATTGTTGATACTGGGTGTATGTACATGTACTCTGGTCACATTTGGTGACACACAGTTGTGCTAAAGTACCACTGCTCTCTGCAATAGTTACAGGAGATACTACTGTATTACAGGTTGCATAAAGAAGTTGTCTATTTGTAGGTTATTTGATTGCTGCAGGAAAACATGTCCGGCGGAATTAATCAGATTGTTAGTGAGAATCTAGATAAGAATAACTTCCATGCCTGGAAGTTTCGAATGTCCAATTTCCTAATGGGTCAAGGATTTTGGGATTATGTAGAAGGAGATAATGAGGAGCCTCCAAAGTTATTTGAGGAGAATGCCACTCCTGCAGATATAAAGGCATTCAAGGATTGGAATCAGGGTGCAAGAAAAGTCATGTACTGGATTTCAATTAGTGTCACAAACACTATGATAGGACACACACAAGATGCAAACACTCTAGCAGTTGCATGGCAAAAATCTGGTTCAGATGTTCCAAACTAACACAAAGGCAAGGAAGTTGCAGCAGTTAAAGCAAGAGTTGCATAATACTATGGAAAAGAAAAGCATGCCCATCAATGAATATGCCTTAAAGATCAAGGGCATTGTTGAATCCCTTGGGTCTATCAATGTATCAGTGGAGGATTGAAAAGATGCAGGGGGGAAGAGAGCTTGAGCTCTTGCAAGCACACACACACACTCACAAAACCCTAATAGAGAACACACAAGGTGAGAGGCTGAAAATCTTCTTCTACTTCACTCAACAATCAACACACCATATATAAGATAAGAGTACACACAATATGAAAGGTACTCAACCAAATACATACAAGGGTTCGTTATAGTGTGAACCCAACTAAATGAGCTAGCGCTATAACTATTCCAGTCTCTAGAATGGCTATCACACAGCCTGTCATCCCACTGGCCGCATATCACCCAAGATCTCACCAACCATGCCAGTGGTGTAAGTGTGGGACCTATCCCCTAGGCGGGTTGTCAGTGTCCACCGCCTCACTAGATGAGCTCGATATCTCAACACTCCCCCTCGAGCTCAACTCCATCCCATGTACACCCAGTGAAGCCCTGAATCTGCGAAGCTTCTCTGTACCCAATGCTTTGGTGAAGATGTCAGCTACCTGATCCTCTGTGTGCTGACATAAACAAGGTCAAGTTCTCCTGCTAAGACCTTCTCTCTGACGAAGTGGTAGTGGACCTCTATATGCTTCGTGCGAGCATGAAAAACTAGGTTCCTGGCCAACTGTATAGTGCTAATATTGTCACAAAAAATGACAACTTGTCTATTTACTGATAGACCCAAATCTGCAAGTAGCTTTCTCAACCAAGCTACCTCACATGCTGCCATAGTAGCTCCTCTGTACTCGGCCTCTGTACTGGATAGAGCAATCGTAGGTTGCTTCTTGCTGCTCCAAGTCACAGCAGCACTCCCCAAAGAAAACATGAAGCCACTAGTAGATCTTCTATCTGAGATACTACCAGCCCAATCAGCATCTGTGTACCCATGTATACATATCTCTATCCCAGTCTCATAGAATAGTCCACAATGCAAAGTAGACCTCACATACCTCAGTATGCGTCTCAATGCATCCAAATACGATTTCCGGGAAACCTGCATAAACTGACTCACCAACCCAACAGCATAGCTCAAATCTAGTCTGGTGATCATCATGTAGATCAAGCTTCCTACTATGCACCTATACATAGTAGGATCCTCCAAGATCTCTCTTGAGTCTGCACTCAACTTGCCATTCTGATCCAATGGCACGAAAATAGGCTTACAGCCTGTCATACCATACTTAGACAACATGTCCAAGCCATACTGTCTCTGTAGTAATCTAATACCATGTGGTGACCTAATCACCTCAATGCCCAAGAAATATCAGAGCTCCCCCAGATCCTTCATCTCAAACTTCTGTCTAAGCAAGATCTTTACATCAAAGATCTCTGCATCATGGTCCCCCATAATGATCAAGTCATCTACATAGATGACAACAAGCACAACCCCTCTATCACCATCTCACATACAACGAGAAATCTGCATTGGCTACATGAAAGCCAATAGCGACAAGATATTCAGAAATCTTGTCAGACCATGCTCTTGGTGCTTGTTTTAAGCCATACAAGGCTTTCTTCAACGTGCAAACATGCTCGGGGTGACTCACATCCTCATAACCAGCTGGCTGCAACATATACACCTCTTCTTGCAAATCCCCATGCAAGAATGCAGTCTTTACATCCATCTGATGTAAAGACCATTGCTTTGACGCAGCGCCACTGCTATCACAACTCTCACTGTTGCCATCTTGGCAACTGGGCTGAAAGTTTCCTCATAATCAATGCCATATGTCTGCGCATATCCTTTGGCTACCAATCTAGCCTTGTACCTGTTTATGCTTCCATCACTGTTATGTTTTACTTTGTACACCCACTTGCATCCAATGTCTTTCTTGCCTTCAGGTAATTGTACTAAATCCCAAGTCTCATTTCCATATAGTGCATCCATCTCCTCATCCATAGCTTTCTCCCAACACACATTTCCAATAGCCTCATCAATGCATGTGGGCTCTACAACCTGCACAACCTTTGCCATATATGCATAGTGATGTGCCACATAACCATCATAGATTAACCTCTGCACAGGGTTTTTCACTCTCCCAGATCTTCGCAGCTTTTCATTCATGGCTTCCATAGCCTTCTTTACACCAGGTGTTCTCATAGCTGGGACAATAAAAATAATAAAAATGAAACAAGGAAAATCAACTTCAAAGCTGACCCACACATGTGACATGCTCAAATGCCCCCTAATGTTAGATTAGTGTTGTCATAAGAGTAAGATCTAATTAGATAGATGTTGTAAGAGCTTGATCCATGATTATCAACAATGTCTGCAGTACTAGTTGAGCTTGATATCTCAACACTCCCTCTTGAACTCAACTCCACACATTGTACTCCAAGTAAGCTAAACCTAGGGAGCTTATTTGTATCAAGTGCCTTTGTAAAGATGTTAAAGCCACTTGATCCTCTCTATTGACATATACTAGATCTACATCACGTTTACTAGAATTTCTCCCTCATAAAAAGTGATAATGTACCTTAATGTGCTTCGTCCTAGCATAGTATATTGGATTGCTAGCCACAAATGATCATCTTGGTGATTTTATTTTAATACCTACTACAAATGGGAGTAGTAGAATAAGTGTTATATAAATGACATTATAAACATTGTATATATTATAAGAAAAGTTTGCAAATGACCAAGCTTAATAAATTAGGATTAAGTTACGACACCCAAGTACGAATAAGGACCGTTTGTATATAAGTGGCTGAGAGAGAGAGAGAGAGAGAGAGAGAGAGAGAGAGAGAGAGAGAGAGAGAGAGAGAGATTTGAGAGTAGAATGCATGAATCTTGGTGCATGTCCCTTTTGTTTGTTGTGAGAGAGTGAGCAAGAGTAAGAGAGGTGTGTCCTTACAGGGAGGTGAAACAACTACTTGGTGGTGAGACGAGGAGGAGATTTAGGATCTTGGAGCTAGCAACCATTGGTGGTGCTTGGAGGTCACAGCAGAGCGATCCCAAGCTAGAAGCAAGGTAAGAATCCTAGAATCCCATGATGGTTGTATTTTGTTTCTTAATTTATTAGAATGGTGAGTTCTATAGAGAGTAAAAATATTCCATAACACCTTGCATCTATAGTAGTCATAGAAACTAAGCATATACTGCATCATAAAAAGCTACTCACTTCTATCTTCTACTTGAAGATGCATAGTTTCCTTGTTGTAAATTCTCACTTTTAATGTCATTTTGCTTTTTATAAAACTCCTTTTCTATATGATGTGATTTTCCACAGTAATAGTACTCTATATTATTTCCACTCTAGTTTCTCTACAATCCACCTCGGCCTCTCTAGCACCCTTGGCCTCTAGAGTGGCCTCTTCCTCTTATTTTTACATTAGAATCTTATTGTTGTTGCTTGTGATTTTTGTTTTCCAAACAACCCATGGTCTCTAGATAAAGATCTACCCCTACCTCTATGTGTGTCCGTGTAGAAGGCCTCCTCCTGTATATTTCGTGAAGATGATTTTCTCTTAACATTCATATCCTTAATAAAAAGGACTTTAATATACTTAAAAATTGGGAAGTTTTTGCAGGTCTAGATAGATGTCTAAAGTTGAACATATTTGTTGTCAGAGGAATTGACCGCTTTGTCGATTTTTTGACCACTTTCACGCGGGTACTCATTGATGATTTCGGTGTTTTTGGTGGGAAATCGTCTTAGCATTTGATGTACCTGCAGTTGTGCCTAGCTAAGTGCCCAGTTTCCATATTAAGCTTAAATCCGACTAAGTGTGCATTTGCCGTCCAAAGTGGTATTCTCGGCCATATTATCTCCAAGGAAGGCATTGAAGTCAACCCGGCCAAGGTAGAGTTAACCCGAAAAGCTCCAATTCTGATAAATGTGAAAGAGCTCATAAGGTTTTTGGGGTAGGTCAGATGGCATAGCCGCATGCTCCGCAACAAGCTGATTTCAACTGGATAGGGGAATGTGACATCATGTTCTGGCATCTCAAGCTCATGTTGTCCGAAGCACCTATCGTCCAAGCCCAGAATTGGGAATTACAATTTCATGTCTTCGTGGATGCCTCTGATGTGGCAATTGGTAGCGTTTTGATGTAGGAGGCCGGGAAGAAATGGTTCTGGGCGAGTCTACTATGCTAGTCAAAGGCTCTCTGATGCTGAGCAGAACTACTCAACCACACACAGGGAAGCCCTTGGCATGATCTATTCAGTCACCAAGTTTTGTCACTACTTGGGTAATAAGTTTACCTTTCATGTGGATCACTCTGCCTTGCTGTATTTGGTGGATAAGCAGAGTTTAGCAGGTAAACTGGCAAGGTGGATGCTAATACTCCAAGAGTTCAAGTTCACAATACTGCACACCTCGGGCACAAATAATACAGTAGCGGATTATCTATCCCGGCTGGAGTCTAGAGAAGCTCCAAGTGGAGTAGGAGATGACCTACCAGATGCCGCGAGCTATTCACAGCAGCCGATGCAACCATCCCAATTCCCAAGACTTGGGGTACAATGAAATGCTAACATTTGTTGCCACAGGTCTAATGGAGAATGACCTTTCCAGAGAGCCATGAAAGCATATTTCGGTCCTCTGTCGGTACTTCCAAGTCATATCCGGCCAGTTATACAAGAAGGGGATTGATCACATCCTCCGGCAGTGCATTCCACCACATGAACATGAAGCTATCCTTAGAGAAGCTCATCAAGGAATTAGTGGAGGACACGTCGCTGAGTAACCGAGAGGAAATTCCTCCAAGCAAGTCTCTAGTGGCCAACTATAATTAGTGATGCCTACAGATGGACCAAGCAGTGTGACATATGCCAGCATCTCAGTGGCCAGTCGTCGCAGATAGAGACAGGATGCCACATAGCCGATCCTTCCCCTAGAACCGTTCTAGAAATGGGGCCTCGGCTTTGTAGGCCTGTTTACCCTGCCAGCCCACTTTACAAGTAACAACTATATCTTGGTAGCCACAGATTATAGCACCAACTGGGTAGAAGCCTATGCTCTCCAGGATAACACAGCAAAGCCAACTGCCAGATTTCTCTATGAGATGATAATCACTCGGTTCGGATGCCCGATCAAGTTGATTAGTGACCAAGGCAAGCACTTTGTAAATGATATGTCATTTGGGAAATGGTCACCTAGCATCTCATCATCCATAAACGCTCCATAGTGTATTATCCGCCGCAAGCCAACGATCAAGCTGCCGTCGACCAACAAAATCCTCACAAAGCTTGTCAATGAAAGCCGCACACTAACTGGGATGAAAAATTACACTTGGCTTTATAGGCATTCTGCACAACATACAAGCTCTCGACTAGAATGACCCCATTCAAACTAGTATATGGCACAGAGGCAATCGTACTGATGGAATTCCTAGTGTGGAGCCTTCTAATTGCTATATTGCAATGAAGTTAAGCCTAGGAGAGTCACTACAGCATTGCCTGGACCAGCTCTTCAAGCTAGATCAAGAACGCTTCAAAAGCTTCTTCGTCCACAATTGTCTAGAAGCGAAGGAAGAAGTGGGTCGACCACCACTTCAAGTTCTGCATTTCAAGGAAGAAGATCCGGTCCTGTTATTCTAGTCTCACATGGGTCCGCATCGAGGAAAATTAAAGCTCTGGTGGACAAGACTGTTCTGGGTAGTGAAAAATTTCTACGACGGCACATTCCTAGTCAGCACGCTCAACCAAAAACATTTCCAGAAGCCGATCAACTACTACCGCCTCAACCATACCAAGCGTCGATTATGCCACCTAATCTCTTGTTAGGGGATTCACAACGTACATTAATTTATGAACATTATTAACATTTATATGGTCATTTAACCTTAAGAGGGACCCATTCGATTACACCTTTTCATATCATAAATCCCACCTTCTCTTGTACGTTTGGGTAGACATTGTAAAAATATGGAGAATTCATTCAATACAAGCTATGGTGATTCTGTGTGTATTTTACATGTTGGCAATTCACCGCCAACACTTTGGCTATCTTGCAACCGGTGCGAAGCCCCAGAATGCTAACGGTGGTGATGAAGATGGTATTGAAGGAGATGCAATGTCGGCATGTGGATGATGTAGATGTGATTGGGGAGATCGAGCTTTTTGTGATTAGAGGAAGCGGACGCCTATCTGCTGGTAACCGGCTCCATTGTGAGGAAAAAGTCCGGATCATAAGGCTATCACCCGAATTTCGACGTCATCCAGATTTCGGTCGAGCATTGATGATGTCATCCTGGATGCGGCGGCTAAGTTAGTGATGTGAGTCCGAAGTCCTAAAGCAAAAATCGGCATCAACCTATGCCCACACTATTGACAATCGGACGGTGGATGGTGGTGTGAGTAACCTATGCCCACACTATTGACAATCGGACGGTGGATGGTGGTGTGAGTCTGACACCTCCAATAGCAAGCTCTTCATGGTGTTCATGCATGCGGTGGCAGGATGCCTCGGTAAGACTCCATGTTATAGACCTTCAACTGCCAGGCATAGGTGACGTAGATCTAAAGTCCCAGTGCAAGTCAGAGTTAGAAGGCAGGTAGTCAGAATGCATAGTCGAGCATGTAATCGGATACACATGCTGTCAATGATGGACTGGCAGATGCACGTTGGTGTAGAATGAAATTCGACAAGGCTTTTTGCTCTGCTGACGTGGTTCCGCCAACTCGGATGTCCAAGGGTTCCAATGATGTTAGGGATCTAAGTTGCTATACATAAGGTTGGAACTCTAGTCCGAAGTTGCCGAGTCCGAGAAGTCCAAGAGTCAAAGGTTCTTTTGCCATTCATAATGAACATAATAATCATTACTCATCTCCAAAATTGGGGAGAGGAGAAATAATTGAATAACAATGTTTGCTACTATCATGTCTCTTTTCTTACCCCCATATTTAATATTGAGTTGTATGGGTAGCCCAGTTTTGTGCATTGCATGGATCTCGGTATAGCACCGAGCTCTCCTTGTGGTGTATGAGCTTGGTCTCACATCGACGTGGTGCGTCGCATTTATGAGGGCCTATAATCCTCATTATCGTGATGGGGGAGAAGAAGAAAAAAAAAGTGTGAAAATTGTTTAAAGGGGGATCATAGAGCATCCAAGTGCCCATTGTTGAATGCACCTTGTCGGGAGGTGGATGCAAATATTATTGCATGGTAGATTTAGCAAAAGAGTTATATGGAATCATTAAATCCTTCCACCACAAAGCATCATCATCTAAGAAAATTGAGAAAGATAGGAGCAAACTTAGTGATTTTTTAGATACCCCAAATGATTCATATGATTATCGTAAGAGGGTTAAACATAAGTCTTGTTCAAGTTTGTCGAGGATAGAAATATTGCAATCAGCCGTAGAGGAGCTAGAGGAGACCTATGAGAGTGATTCTTCAAAGTTAGATTTTGATGAGAGTGATATTGATAGCCATGATGATGGGATCGATATGGTGGGAGTTGAGAGTGCATGGGAGAACCAGGAAGGCCAAAAGTGCCAGGAATAGTTCTCAGATGTCCCTAGCTTCGCATCGGATGGATCCCAGGGTTTGGTTGATGGTTAGGATGATGATGATTCACTAGAGTACACATAATCTATTAGTGATGGTCGAATACACAAAGCTCTCAAGTTGGAAGAATCCATGGCAGAGGAGGCTTTGGTGTTGGATAGTGATTTTAATTGCATACCACCTCATAGTCCGAAGGTGTGGTTTTCCATGATGCCTAAGGTGGATGTGTTTGCGATGTTAGCTTTCCATACTCGAAATCCGATAACTTCTTATGGTCCCGTGTCTTGCCGACATCCTTATGATTGGAATGGCCTTAGTTTTTCAAAGGAGGATGACTTGCTCATAGTTTCTACTCCATTGCAGATATGTAGGTCTTTGATGAAAGTGTCATCTTGGGTGTCCACAGGGTGCTAACACCCCAAATCCTTGTCCATGGTGCATGAGAATGGTGAGAGAAAAGAAAAAGAAGAGGCAAGAATGGTGAGAGAAAAGAAAAAGAAGAGGCAAGAAGTAAGAGGAAGCTAGAGAATCAAGATGATGAGAACGACACGGTGGATGATGATGCTGGATTGGGTTGGTGGTTTCTTGTCTGCTAACAGGCTAGCTGAGCCAAACAGGCATTTGAGAGACCCCAAATGGAATCCTATTATTCCATTCAAACTCAAGAAGGTCCACTTTTGTAATTTATATGCATTCATGCGTGCGTTTGATGATCTGCTCAAGTGTCATATTGATTATGCATTTACTATGCAAGGCAAGGAAAGACAATACTTGTAGAGGAAACTCAATTGGGTGCCATGGCGGCAATGTGCAGATTACTGTTAACAAGAAGACCTCTGGCATGAATCATGAAGTGGCCCAACAGGTGTCTATGAGTGGATATAAGGCAAGACATTTTCTAGAGAGGCCAAAAAAAGTAAAGAATTCAAAGTCCTAGGACTTGTGGAAGGATTTGTGTAAATGTACGATGTTTGGCTGCACCAATCCAAGCCTTGTAGTTCTACGTGAGAAGGTTTGGTTAGACTTCAATAAGATGGTTAAATTAATGACCAAAAGCAGGACAACTGTACCAAAAATTTCAAGAAGAGCTTCAAAATTTAACAAAAGCCATGGTCGATAATGGGGTGATACCAACATTATGCATTACATGGTAAACATATAGAGTTTCTTTCTGCTCATCAATATGAAAGGATTATGAAGTATAGCTTCTGAATTGGTCTTGTTTTCTTGTGCAGCACATTTTATATGCTCATGGTGCATACTTCATGAATGAATATGGTTCTCTTGACATGTGGAGCACCCAAGGAATGGAAAAATCTCACTACCGAGCTAGAGGAGCATATCTCAAAAACACCCGACAAGGAGGAGGAAAGACTCGTACAAATTACCTCAAAGAAATATTCAATTAGTTTTACAGATATACTTTTGTGTGGAAACTATCAATGGAAAAGGCTCATATGAGTGATTTAGGAAAGGCAGCATGAAATCAATCCAAAATGAGATCACTGAAGTAGAAAGCTGGCACAGGACCAACACGTCATGTGGCATGGAGATCATCAAGAAGACGAAAAGGAAGAATTTGGATTTAGTGTAATGAAATTTTGTATACCAAAGAATTAAGAACATGCCATAACAAGTAGACAACATTTTGAAGAGTGTTGTAAACATTTTTGCTTAATACAGACTTGCAATTAAAACTTAATCGCATCATTTCATTACATAAAAGATATAACAAAATATTTACAATAAGATAATTAATTTCTCTCGAGTCTCTTCTCTACTTGCTCTTCCTCTTCACTAGGCATTTTTCCTCTATAGTGCAAAAACTTCTCGTGATTATAACCCTTGAGTGCATTTACATCTTCTAGTTCCGCACCTAGAGCATAGCTAGCATACCAGAGGAAGTATCTGGTTCTGGAAGGCCAAAATCCTATACCGTATCCAAAGATACGAATAGCAGCACACTTCTATATTAGCATGACCTTATGTGTATTGTAAGGGATAAAAGAATAGCCCGTATATCTAGATAGTGCCTTGAGTGTGAGAAGTGGAATTTCAGCATCACTAGAATATTTCTTGTCATAGACAAGAAATATTTATTTGTCAATAGATGGGATGTAGTGTGCAAGAGCAGCATCTTGCCCAACTCTTGCATGGGCTACACCTCCACATCCAAGAAAACCATCGGCATCATCAAGCTCTATCTGCATTAAACAAAGAACTTGGCTTTCACATAAATTCAGTCAATATCATAAACTCACTCAAGAAAAAATAAATTACTTTTTGGTTCTCATCCTCTTCCAACTTGGATGCAAAGGTTGATGGAGCCTTCTTCATTTCCTTCTCATCAAGGCCGAGCAAGGGCTCTCTTCCCATTTCAGTAATTCCCAATTCCTCTTGAAGACTTTGAAATTCTAGCTCTGTGGGGAGAGAAGATTCAGTCTCCTTGGCTTTTTCAAAGCACAATGACATGGCTCTAGGAGCTTCAATGAATTTCTCTGTCACCTCGGTGTCCAACTTTAGAAACTCCTCTTTATGTTCATTCTCCATATCGACTATACCTCTGGCAGCTTCACAACCATCTGCTATAATTACGAGGCAATAATCCTCCCTTAAATTATAAAGCTTTGTATGTGGGAGAGAAGGATAAAATTCTTGTCATTTATAAGAAAGGAGGGCAACCGAGGGATGACGAAGTTTGATTTTAAGCGTTCTCCATGCACAGATGATCCCTCATCAATAATAGTGGATGCCTTAAACTCCGCCACATCGTGCATAGAAGGCACTCCTCATCACCAAAAAACCAGGTCCATAACCTCATCTACCCTTATGATCTTCCAATTCATCCCTTATGTAGTCCTCTTTGGCTGCATGAAGAAATGATAAGCAACAAACCCAAAGTAGTGCTCAAGAACCTTGCACTTTTTCTTGTGCAGAGGGTAGTCTTTATTCTCTTATCTTCTGAATAGGCATCCCACCTTCCTGACATGATTTTATTTTCAGATGAGGATATGGCAAAGCTGGACATGTGAACATATTGTGATGATCCCTCATTTATAATTTTTGTACTAACCAATTTACTATATGCCTCCCACTCTTCCCCTAACATAGAACTTGCCATGTCCTTAACAATATGTTCTATACTCAAGGGCACATTGAATATAGGCTCAACATCTAAAAAATGTTCATCGTACCCAGTTCTCCTCTCGTTCTCCAAATCGAATAGGTTTTCATTGGCACTAGGCTCATCTGTTACCTCTTCAAGTGTCTTTAAGTCTTCCAGAGGATCATAATAGTGAACCACTTGTTGCTCCATGCTTGAATTGCCGGCCATGGCACGAGGATGAAGAACCAACTAGAATTGAAATTGCTAATCATGAGGTGAACTAAATTCCCACGACAACATGAGTGAAGGGGGACCGAAAGTGATCTACGGCACGAGAAAGAGGGACTGAAAGAAAAAAATAAAATTTAAACAAGGCACGACTATATATAGACATTATTTGGACTGATGTCATCCGTGTACGATGGACGTGAAGGGTTGACGTCACCAAAGTGTGCCAATTCACCACGTGTAGGGCTGAAATCATTGCCAAAGAGCCACACGTAGGGCTTACATCATCCTCGCAATGATAACATCTTTGAAGTTTTCTTTTCGCTCCCGTGGGGACGGTTCTCGCATCGGTTTTCTTTTCGCTCCTTCGACGGCGCGATTTTGAGAATCCTCTTCAACAAGATTTCTTCTATCTCCCATGGGGACAGAAGACTCCTCCTCACCCAATTCCATCTCGACAGTGGGATTTCAGATCTTTGAGTAGGGTTGATTTGATTTATCGCTCCGTGGATGCCATTTCTTTGATTGCACAAGAATTTATTCTATTGCCTTCGGTTTCTCCTCCTCGCTCGATTCCATCGACGGCACAATCTCAAATCTCCGAGTTAGGTTTGATTTGATTTATCGCTCCGTGGATAGCAAGCACCTTTCCGTCTCGACAGCGTGATTTAGATCATCATCTTGATTTGGTTACTCACTATCACTTCGTGGAAAGTATGGCTTGTTTGAAGCAAACTATGAGGATGGTGTACCCTAATCCCTCCCTTCGAAAATAGCAAGATTCAGAGCTAGAACCTCAACTTAAGAGAACCTCAAACTAAAGTTGAGGCAACAATATCTAAGCAACTACTAGAGAAGAAACTAGTAAAGGGAAGATCTAATATATCTAAAGCAAGAACTTTCTTTCAGAAACAAAAGAAATTGTTTACCGAGATAAGGCAAGCACAATAGTCTACACATCTTCTCATCCCTAGGGCACCATTCCTAAGAATTGTAAGAACAGTAAGTGACATTATCAAAGGGCAGGGACATTATAGATGGCAGAGCAGTGTAATGGCATGTCCAGAAGAAGCTTGTGAAGACTTCCTTATAGACTTTATGAATGATAGCTTCATATGTGCTACCCATGTAAGAAGAGTCACTTTGATGCACAGAGACATGACACTTGTAAGCAGGGTAAGGTACAGGTTTGACAAATTTATTCATCCCTTGCCAATGAGGATAGGAAAGCCTTTGAGATCCTTTCAATTCCCCCAGCATTGAAAAGGAAATCAAAGGCAGATAATATAAAAGTTGAAGACGTCACTTCCCCTCCCAAGAAGAAAAGAAAGTTGGTTAGGAAATCGAAGCCAGACGATAAGAGTTCTGGGGAGGAGGAGAAGGTGCATGATAGCTTAGAGACCCTAGTGCAGTTTGAGAAGGCCAATTCTCAGAGGCTTGCCCAAGTACCAAGAAAACTGATCTGCAATGTTGGCACAATGGAGGAAGACTACCTCTATATTGCACCTAGGGACATTTACATGCTTGTAGAGAACGATAGGGAGATCACTGGTAGTGTTGTTCTCATGTGTTTAAGGCATGAATACATTTTTCACATGTGTTTAATGTATGAATATTTTCTATTTTGTTTATTTTTCCTTTTGTTTATAAACTCTTTCACGGCACTTATGAACAAATTGCTTCCAAATCAAGACAACGAAGTATTCATTTGTGATCCCTTAGTGTCGCCATCATTGATTGATATGAAGACCTCCGAGCTCGCATCCTATTTCAAGCCAATGAAAAATAAGAACATTTGTTTTGTTGTTTTGTCATATGTAAAGAGGTTCTAACTAATGCTTCCTATGTGTCTACTATATGACATATGTGTAGAATTCTTTTAAGGATATTCGATTTCTTAAATATTTCTTTTTCTTTTTTCCAGTGGACACTAGAGTGCTTGTGTTATCAATAGTCTGAGAAGAAGTGTTATTTTTATGAATAGCCTGACTGGCATGCATGGGCAGATTAAATTGTAAGTAGTTCTCTTAATAACTTGAATATTTATCCTCTTACTAAGCTTCATACTTTATTTTTCCTTGCGTTTTTGTTGATAGGTGAGTCCATTTGAGTAGGTAATATGGCAAAGCACCTTATGTTAGGATTAACGGTAAGATGGAAGGCACAAAACAATGTAAACAAGTAATAGAGAATAATACTAAAATACTATATTATAAACACCCATGTACTTTGACAAGGAACTATCTAGGTGTCATACACATATAAGGTTGCACAAGACACTGAACATAGATCTAAACTCAATGATCTTGATATGATATGAAGATTACTGAACTAGTCTCTATATAGTATGTATACTATAAGTCAGCTATTCAAGTCAAGATCTTACCTTAGCCTTGCCAAAGTTTGTGTTGTTGGGCCTTACCTTAGAGCTGTAAACTATAACTCCATCACATTCTTATTCCTTCACCTCCATGCCAAAACGACAAGAGCAGGATCTAGTGGTATGGTCTTTGTAGTAGATTTTCTAGATCCAAAGTAGGATCTAGCTTTGCATCAATCCCTATTGCAATTTCCCACAACTCATATGAATCAAGAATAGACCTAATCTTAAACTTCAAGAGAGTGTAATTTGTCCCATCCAACTTCCCATCACCAAAAGGTGGAGGGCGGGTATGTGGGTCTGTGTTATTTATAACCTAGCCCCATCCTTCCAAATCTATCTCTTCAAATTGCAAAATGCTAAAAATAAGATTTTCTAGAGTCTATGCTCTGATATACCATGTAAGAATGCACAATAGTGAAAGCTAGATCAATATAATACAAAGTACTGAATTGTAGAAAGAAGTGGAGAGTAAACAATATTATTACTTATAAAAACTTAATTTACGAATTGATGGCATCCACCCGTGTGTTGTGGGTGGGTAAACTATATTATTAATTATAAAAACTTGATTTACAAATTGATGGCATCCACCTGTGTGTTGTGGGCGAGTAAGAAGCTTTGATGGCAATCTAGATAGACTCTAGATAGAAGATGTCTTGCTTATAAGAGTTCTTGAAGATAATGAATTGAGGCTACTAAACTAGTCGGTACATAGTACCCAAGGTCAGCATGATGGTCAGCCAACCTGTGACTTGGTCTAAAATGACCAACCACATCATTTGACTAGGACCTTATTGTTGAGATATCGAGCTCATCTAGTGAGGTGGTGGTGGACACTGATGACCCGCCTGGGGGATAGGCCCCACACTTACACCACTGGCATGGTTGGTGAGATCATGGGTGATATGCGGCCAGTGGGATGACAGGCTGTGTGATAGCCATTTCTGGCATAGTTATAGCGCCAGTTGATTTAGTTGGGTTCACACTATAGAGAACCGTAGTATGTATTTGGTTGAGTACCTTTTCATATTAGGTGTACTCTTATCTTTGTATATGGTGTGTTGAGTGTTGTGTGAAGAAGAAGAAGAAGATTTTCAGCCTCTCACCTTGTGTGTTCTCTTTTAGGGTTATGTGAGTGTGTGTGTGCTTGCAAGAGCTCAAGATCTCTTCTTCCCTACATCTTTCCTTGGTATCAGAGCCTGGTTCATGCTAAGGGAGCTGCAAGCAAGAGAAGCACAAGAAGCGGTACGAGGGTAAGAGTTGTTAAAAAAACAAGTAGAGGCAGAGGAGACACACACACAGGAGCAAACCCTAATGTATATTGCAAACCCTAACCATAGAGGGAAGCCGTCTCCCTTCTCACACAACGCATAAAACCATAATCCATAATACACACAACACACTATGAGTTGTGTCCACACACATCTAACCCTAGCTAATGTCCACACACTATGACCAGCTGGACGTGCAGTCATTTATGTCTCACACATGTTCCTACCTAACATGCCAGCACATAGAATAGCTGGCTCACACTGACATCGAGCTTGAATCTCAACAGCCCCTCTCAAGCTCATGATGTACTGCCATAGATGAAGATGTAGATGAGCTTGGGATATCAAGGCTCTCAACACTCTCCCTCAAGCTCATTTACAACCAATGACATTTTTATCTTGTGGTAATGCAACCAAGTCCCATGTGTCATTATGAACCAATGCGTCCATCTCAACATCCATTGCTTTCTCCCATACATGCTTTCCAACAACTTTTGTATAGCATGTAGGTTCCACATGCTTCACCAAAGATGTCATATATGCATAATGCATACCAAAATCTCGATATGTCAATCTGTCAACTGGATATTTGACTCTTTGGGATCTCCGCAATGCATGCGGATCACTCTGAACACCTATCACTCTAACATGTGGTGGCACATATCTATCCTGCCTAGCACCAGGTGTGCGTAAAACAGGTATGCCAAGCTCCTCATCCAAACTCTCTGAAGAACTGGATGACTCATAACCTGTAATTCCAATTCCTTCAACCTTCTTCTTTCCTTTGTCCATAGCACTACTCCCAGTGCTCACACTCTCATGCCTCAAACGTCCTGACCATGGACGTAAAGTACTACTCTCAGCCTCTGCTGGCCCAGACATAGTAGAACTAGAACTTGCTTGTGGCACTACTCCCAGTGCTCACACTCTCATGCCTCAAACGTCCTGACCATGGACGTACAGTACTACTCTCAGCCTCTGCTAGCCCAGACATAGTAGAACTAGAACTTGCTTGTGGCAAGTTCACAGGCACATCAGCTTCAAGTGACTCAATGACACCCTCATCCTTTGCTTTGTACCAACTAGCAAGCTCATCAAACGCCACATCTCGTGAGATGACCACTTGTCTAGTTTGTGGATTGTAACATTTGTATGCCTTTCGATCCTGTGCATATCCAACAAACACACATTTTTCTGCCTTAGGATCCAACTTCCTCCTTCTTTCATCAGGCACATGTACATAAGCTATGCATCCAAAAACTTTGAGGTGTCCAATGTCTGTCCTATAACCTGTAAGCCGCATCTCTGGCGTACTTCCATGTATGGCTGCTGTAGGAGTTTTGTTCAGTATATACACTACAGTAGCACATGCTTCTGCCCAATAATATTCTGGCATGCTCTTTTCATTGAGAATTGCCCTGGCCAGTTCACATATGACTCTATTCTTCCTCTCAACCACACCATTTTGCTGAGGTGTATACCTGCAAGTCAATTGTCTTCTTATTCCATGCTTTCTCAAGAAATGCTCAAAAGCCTTTGAGGTGTATTCACCACCTCCATCTGTCCTCAAACATTTAATCCAACAGCCATATTGCTTTTCTACAAAAGCTTTAAAATCCATAAACTTTTCCAACACTTCACTCTTCTCTCTGAGAAAGTATATCCATGTCATCCTACTGAAATCATCAATGAATGTCACATAGTATAAACTGCCTTTGATAGATGGGCTTTGTGTAGGACCCCATACATCGCTATGTACTATCTCAAGTGGCCTACTACTCATGTTTCCTTCTCTAAGAGACCGCAACCTTGCCTGCTTTCCAAACTGACAGGCTTCACAAACATGCATATTCCCATCATACTTGAATCTAGGCAGCCCACTGACAATGCCTCTTGTCTGCATGTTCTTTAATCTTTGTATATTGACATGTCCAATCCTCTTATGCCACATATCAATGTCCTGTACCTCATTTCTGCTTTTAGAGAACATGGCTGATTTTAACTCAGGAATTCCAACATCCAGCTTAAACAATCTGCCTTCTTTCTTGCCTTTAGCAATGACTCTACATCCATGTTTAAAATCCTCAACGAAGCAACCATGCTGGTTGAAACAAACCTGTAATCCATGTTCCACCATTTGACCAACTGAGGCCAAGCTCTTTGTGATAGAAGGCACATACAATACATCTGACAGATTTTGTTTGACCATTGTGCATAACCAATGGTATATTTCCAACATGTGTAATGGCATGCTGAGTATCATCTCCTATTTCCACATAGCCTTTCATATCCATAGGCTTCATATGCTCAAACCATTCACCATGACAAGTCATATCGTTTGATGCTCCAGAGTCCATATACCAAGTGTCATCATTCTCAGCATTTGTCATCATAGATCCCACAACATGTTTCATGGCAAACAAATGATTTGCGATGCCATCATTACTGCTTGATGCATAATTTCCACCATGTTGTGCATAATTTCCACCATAATGTCCCACCTTGTGCTCTACCCCCTCTCAAATCATTCTGTTTGCGAAAACAATCTCTTGCCATATGACCAAATTTCCCACAGTAATGGCATTCCACATCTTGCATAGATGTTTGTTGGCCTTGCCAACATCCTCTACCACGAGGATTACCTCTGCCTCTCTGAGGTGTATATCCACGACCACCTCTAGTACCATATGTAGGCTGAAAATTCTGTTGTGGTGACCTGTCTTGCCATCCACGACCATTACCACCATGGCCACGTGATGCGAATCTCCCCCTGCCTCTAAAACCTCTTTGAGAATAGAAAGCCTGATTTCTGCCATTATCATCATGGCTAGTAGATGCATCCACCAGCAATGAATCACTGAGTTTGATTTCCTCAACAAGTAAGAGTGAAACTAACTCATCAAAGTCTGGTAAACGTGTACTCCGAACCGAGATAGATGTATCAAAAGATTTATATTCCTTGCCAAGACCACACAAGGTAATATCCACCAAATCATCATCAGGCATGGGGGCATTTATTGTTGCCAATGCATCTGCAAACTTCTTTATTTCTTGCACATAATCATGGATGCTCCTTCTATTCCGCTTCACATTATGTATCTGTTGTCGCAATTGAGACTTGCTAGCACTCGTGTCTGTATCAAACAACTTCACCAATGTATCCCATGCATCCTTGGGATTCTCAGCATCATGTATGTGTATGAGCATAGCATCCGAAATACATATAGACAGATAATGCAACACTTTGAATGCTCTTTCTGACCATTGCTTATGAGCTATAACCTGTTGCTGTGTAGGTCGTCGGGGTAGTTCTGGCTCTAGCTCAGCACCTGTAGTAATGAGATTCCAAAAATCTTTTCCCTTCAAGAAACTTTTGATCCTGTACTTCCATGCCTGGAAGTTCTTCCTATCCAGCTTTTCACCAACAAACTGTACTGGATTATCTGACATGTTTGCTC
This sequence comes from Cibotium barometz, assembly GCF_041138505.1. Lineage (NCBI taxonomy): Eukaryota > Viridiplantae > Streptophyta > Polypodiopsida > Cyatheales > Cibotiaceae > Cibotium > Cibotium barometz. Next base: position 8,873,758 of record NC_141062.1, on the reverse strand, counting down.
AATGTGCACTTTCCGCACAATTCAAATCTGTAAACGAGCCTTCCTCAGCTCAACCACACTCCAATGAGTGTTCCAGATACTCCAAAGTAGCCAACAATCTTCAAATTTGATGTAGAAAATCAACCTGTATGCATCCAAAATGAAATGGCTCATACAGTCCAAGATACCCTGATTTGATGCACTTTACAAGGCTCCAAATTACAATGTAGTGGTGCAATCAAGTATGGGTAACTTGCATTGACACCTAAACAACCTCAATGTTGAATATCAACACCATCCGACATGTGTACAGATCAATTTTGTAAAACCCTTTCTCTGTTTTGGGAAAAACCAGAAAAACCAGTAGTAATTTTGCTCTAATTTCTTCAATCTTTGTCCAAATTGAGAAACCAGGCATTCATTAGCTTAGCAATGATGTCCACTAACTCCATGTAAGAGGAATTTGTCCAATTGTTTAAGACCAAAGATTAATTGCTCGATTAAACTCACTCTGTTTCTTTGCAACCAGTAGACAGGGTTTTTAATCAGCTCATTCCCGGCTCAATTAGGCATAATTGATCAATCCAATCACGTAGCCCTCTTCTCAAGTGTGTGTATTAGCCAATTGCTAAATCAATTTTTAAATATATCAAGCACACAAGTGATAATTGACCTCCTCGTATCAAAAATGTCAAAATACTACCCTGTTTCTCTGTGCAGTCTGCGCCGCCTACTCTACAGTGATTTGGGAGTAATTGTAGTACTAATTGATGATGGGTTTGAGTCCCCAACACACCTAGGTATGTGTGCAACCAGTCAATGCTTTGATTTTTGCCAAAAACATGCTCCAAATGCATCAAATTTTGACCTCCTTTTCTCTGTTTTGTGAGAGCTCAAAAACCAAATTTTTTCACTCATTCAAATGCATGTAAATTGCTCCAAAATCAGTTTAAGGCTTGCATAGGAGTTGCCAATACATTCCTCCTTGTCAGATACATGTGTCTTTTGCCAGATTTGCATGTATTTCCACCATACATCAGTGCTTCCAAGCTTTAATGGAAAGCTTCCAAAAACCAAAATTTCTCTTTGCTTTGAGTTGCCCTAAATTGCTTTGTTTATGCCTGAATCACCTGCAATCCGCTCAAGGATGTTTAGAATACTTACCCGGTAGGCCAAGCTCTCAGATCTGATAGTAATCGGTGTGCTCCAAGCTTCACAGCTTCAATGGCAAGCTTCACAGCTTGTCTTCACAGCTTCTTCTCCCTCTTCTCTCACTCACTCATAAACCCTAATAGACAGCACAAGGCTCTAATACCATGTTAAAAAAACAGGTAGAGGGAGAGGAGACACACACAACACAGGAGCAAACCCTAATGTATATTACAAACCCTAACCATAGAGGGAAGCCATCTCCCTTCTCACACAATGCATAAAACCATAATCCATAATACACACAACACACTATGAGTTGTGTCCACACACATCTAACCCTAGCTAATGTCCACACACTATGACCAGCTGGACGCGCGGTCATTTATGTCTCACACATGTTCCTACCTAACATGCCAGCACATAGCATAGCTGGCTCACACTGACATCGAGCTTGAATCTCAACAAGAGCTTCATCTACTCTTCCCTATTCGTGTTGACGAGACTACACCCTTGTCGCGGGAGCTCTACGGGAGGCACCGGCAAACGATCTCTGATTGAGAGCTTTCTTCGTGGGAGTAAAGCTATAGGGCAACTACATTATCTTATCGAACGGTGTTTTTTGGGCCGAAAACACGTTTCGGGCTCGTTAGGACCTCCGTTTTTCGAAAAGCAAGCGATTTCGAGCACTACGAGTAAGTCATCGATTCTATGTAGAGCTCTGTTTTAAGAACTGCAGGAAGACAGATTAGTTGTGTAGACATTGTGTGTGCTGCAAGGAGGTCAAACAGTTGCCACTGGGTGTATGTATGCACATTGAGGCCACTAGTTGTGACATTTGAGTGTAGTATAGTACCGCTAACAGAAAATACAGCAGTTTGTGCAGGACAAACCAGAGTGCTGTTTCTGGTAAATTTGTGTGCCTGGCAAGATGTCAAATGATGGCATAAACCAGATTGTTGCTGAGAAGCTTGACAAGAACAAATTCCATGCTTGGAGATTCAAGTTGACAAATTTCCTGATGGGGAAGGGTTACTCTGGGACTACATAGAAGGTGAGTATGAAGACGCACCGGAGATACCGGAGATCAATCCAACTACTGCAGATGTGAAAGAGTTCAAGGATTGGAACCAAGGAGCCAAAAAAGTTATGTATTGGCTCTCTATCAGTATACAGGACACCATGATTGGGCACATACAGGATGCCAAGTCCCCCAAGGCATGGGATACCTTGGTAAACTCTATGAAACGAATACCAAGGCATGAAAGATACAGTTGAAGAATGAACTTCATACTGTAGAGAAAAAGAGTATGTCTGTGAATGACTATGCATTGAAGATCAAGGGTATTGTGGAATCCCTAGCATATCTATTGGCATTTTAGTAGATGATGATGATAAGGTGGAAGTCTGTCTACGTGGTCTCGGGCCACAATACAAGGCATTCAAGACGTCTATTTAGACTCGAGAAAACATTCCCAATTTCATAGATTTGGTGTGTATGTTGATTATAGAAGAGAAGAGCTTGGGTGAAGACCAACAGTCTTCACAAAACAAAAACAGTTCAGAGCAACAGGTCTTCTACACAAGTTCTGGAAGAGGACGAGGTAGAGGAGGGTGTGGACGCGGCCAAGGAGGTGGCCGAACAGGTAATCAGAACCATGGCCAATAGCAGCAACAATAACAGTCCAAGAATTCACAACAACAACAACACGCAGGTGGAAGAGGCCAATTCAGAGGTAGGGGGAGTCAAAGAGGTCATGGAAATTGGCAAAGGCAGTATAATGATATACGTGGATGCTTTTATTGTGGTAAGCCTGGACATGTGCAAGCAGATTGTCATAAGAAGCAGGCTAACATGCAAAATGGGAAATTGCAGCAAAACAACTATGCATCCTCGAGCAGAAACAATGAGGATAATGAAAGGTTGTTTGTTATGCAGCACATGTCGTTAATGCCATGTCTGAAAATGTTGAAGCAGCACATAAAGATGATGTATGGTATGTTGATTCAGGTGCTTCGAACCGCATGTAGTCATGGGGAGTGGTTCAAGGAGATAAAAAACCTTGAAAGACTAGGTTTTGTGGAAACAAGGGATGACACTACTCATCCAATTGCCCATGTTAGAGATGTGCCATTGTCTATATGCAGGATGGCAAAGTGAAGTACCTTGCAGATGTACTTCATGTTCCGAACATAACAAAGAATCTGGTTTCAGTTGGCCAAATGATTGAGCAGGGTTTGCAGGTTTGGTTTAACCCTGATGGTTGTTATGTTGAAGATTTTAAAGACAAGTGCAGGTTGGTTGCAAAAGGCAACAGAGTGGGCAAAATGTTTACATTAAATGTAAACATGCCTGAAGTGAGTGCTGCGATGTTTGCAAATGGTTCAGGAATTGTTGCAGATACAGACATTTGGCATAAAAGAATTGGACATGTGAATGTGCAGAGAATGAAGTCTATGCAGACTAAAGGAATTGTGACAGGGCTACCAAAGTTTAAAGTTGAAGGTATGCAGAAAATATGTGAAGCATGCCAATTTGGAAAGCAAAAAAAGCATGTATTTTCGTGTGACAGAATTCAAGGATTCTATAAGTGCCCAAAGAATGGGGGCAGGTTTATGCATAAGTAGGATCTAAGTTTAGGTATAATAACCATTGTTGTACATATAAATCTTTTGTTATACACAATAGGTTAGCGTTACATTCTAGTCTCTCATCTCATTGTGTTTGTTGGATAATTGAATTAGTATTAACCTACTTTACTTAGCATTAATCACTTGTTTAAGACTTATATTGTTGTGACGCTTGAGCCATAGTTGCACACCTCGAAGGGGTAGGCTATGGCGGTATGGGGTGTCTTGGCTAGGTGATGATGAGTGAGCTTTGAGGGATACAGATTGGTATTCAAGGAGCCTTCACAATCAGTAGTTCATGAGCAACCAACGGAGGGTCAAATCTGTAATTCATTGTTGTGAAGAATATTCAATCATGTCATGCCATCCTTGCATGCATACTAGACGTGATGTTGTTATGGGCTACCTCACCTCCTCCAAGAGGGAACTCTACACATTCACCTAATGGATGAGCAATAGAACACAACCGTCGTGGATGTAAGTAAGTTGAAACAAAAGCCAGATGGCAGTGTTGATCGCTATAAAGGCTAGACTTGTTGCAAAGGGTTGTGCTCAAGAAAAGGGCATTGATTTTGATGAGACCTTTGCTCCCACTTTTCGTATGACTACCATTCGTAGCATTTGTGCATTGGTAGCTCATAATGGTTGGAATGTACATCAGTTGGACATAAAGACTGCGTTCTTGAATGGAGATTTGCATGAGGAGGTGTATGTATCGCAGCCTCGTGGTTTTGCTCAAAGAGGGTAGGAAAACAAAGTGTGCAGGTTGAAAAAGGCTTTGTATGGTTTAAAGCAAGCTCCACGAGCTTGGTATGAAAAGATACATGCATATTTGATTGCACATGTGGACGCCGCTGGAGTTCCAAGAGGCCAAAAATAGGGACTCTCATGTTTGCTATAACTTCCCTATCTTCACACCAACAACATTTGGCCATATTCAAGGAATAAAGACAGCAACTGTTGACCTGGATCAGAGCTTGGCGGCGGAGAATACCTGATCCTGCCATTGTGGCCAGTGTTAGGTTCTCTTGAAATTATTGGTGGTACTCATAGATCAACCTAAGGAAACTTATAATGGCTTTGAAGCACAACATCTGCAGTTCTCGACATGAACCAAGGGCCTTTAGACATAGGAATGATGCTGTATTACCACCGCTTACGATGTCTTCTAGCCTATATGCATCTTACATTTGAAGAAATGATCAACATTGGATTTTGGAAGTCCCACTCAGCATTCCGTCGAACACTCTGGAAACTCCAGTCAAGACGTAACTTCTACTGACATGAATTCGGTGACCAGGTCTTCCGACCTCGTCGGTAATAACAGGTTCTGAGGACAGAACCTACATCACGAAGGGGGAAATGTTAATCCCATTTGGATTAACAACATGATCCTCAATTGAGGACATTAATAAGTGTCATGCAAAGGCACTATAAAGATTGTACATTATAAGATATTGGCCACCCAAGGCCTAGTTAGTAAGTTTTGGGCGCCCAAGCGTGAATAAGGGCCAATTGTATATAAGGCATTTTCTTATAATGAAAAGGACACAATCCCCTTTGTGCTATTGAGAGTTCTCCCCTCTTGTGCTTTGTGAGAGAGTGAGGAGTGAGAACATTCTAGCATTGTTCCTCTTTCATGCTTGTATGAGAGAGTGAGAGATAGTGTGATTGGTCTATGTGATGGTGTGAGCGACTCCACGGTGACAGTGCGGAGGTGGAGCTTGGAGTTTGGAGTTTAACAAGTGAGCTTGGAGGCCTCAAGGGACTCAAAATTGAAGCATTGGTAAGTATCCCTCCATCTTCTATAACAATAGTTGATCATGAACGTGACAAGGTGAATTTCCAGCAAATCAGCTAGATGAGGTTTAGCGAGCCTTGTGTGTTTTGTGACATTTGCCCACAATGTTCCTTCTCCTACCACCCAACGGGAGTAATTCCTCTAGTTCGGGATGTGGGGCATGGAGAGGGTATGGTACATAATGTTGACGGGTGGGTGTGACTGCAAAGTATGCTTCTGGCAGGATCTGGCGTGTAGGATCGAATGGAGTAATCTGCATCAGTACTTTGAACATGAGCTTCAGCTTTAAAAGTGGATTGCCTACTTGAATGAACTCCTCATACTCTGCAGCTGTTAAAGAATCCAAAACACTTCTTTCAGTGAAAGGCACGATATTATCATGTGGAGGCAGATCACGTACCTCCTCAGGAGGTTGTTGTGGTGGAGATGGGATAGGTGCCAATACCTTCTCGGGGGTGAGAGTGTTAGTGGGAAAATCTAATTCTGGCGAGGAGAAAGAAGAGTAGATACAGACAGCTTGGGAAGATATAGTAGGCGACGCGCTAGGATAAGGATTGAGAAGCCTACTGGCGATATTTAGAATAGACAGGGCAAGTGTTTTTGGAAACTGAAGATGGACCTTCTTCTCCTTGACCCGTGCTAGCGGGTGGGTGGCTAGGCTTATGAGCTTTAAAAAAGTTTTGAATTTCAGGAATTTCTTCATTATCAATATCCGGGTAATTTATGTGAGTGGCATCAAAATTATATCTTACATTGGTGAGCATAGCCTCTAAATGCTTGTGGATATTAGTATAGAGTTTGAGGATTTCGACAGGGTGTATAAGGTGGTCTCGCAAAGATTTAAATGTTGGTGAGTATTGTATACTTCTAGCCACCCATGACTAATTACCCATTGATAAGTATTTGCTACCACCTCGTAGTTGGCTGGCGTCTCTGGTATGCCATCTAGAATAAACAGGTCGAGTTTGTCGACACTGTTGTCCAGGATGTCAGAATTTTGTAGCACATGATGATACCAACTACGGAGGTTTAGCACTATAGGATGCAAGGGATAGAAGAAGATGTCTTGAGGGGTTAGTTAATGTAAAGTCTCCCCTCAAAATGCCCATAATGATTGTTGGGTTAGCATCCCTTTCAGTATTTTGTTTAATTAGGGTTATTTCTCCTAAGCTTATATCTTCAGCTAAGTTGATATCATACTGAAGTAATGAGAGTGTTAGTGTAGATAAAAACAAGGTAAGAGTGTGAGGAGGGGCCCGAGAAGTTACTGGCAGAGCTATCCCAACTTCAAGGCGCGCTCAAGGAGGGTACACAAATCATCTGTCGGCTTCGAGCGTAGACTCCTTTCTTGTGCGGCGGCAAGTTGGCGAGCCAGATCCTGCATGCGAGTGTCGGCATTGCTAAGTTGGTTGGAGATGGTTGTTTCTCGGATCATTCATTCAGCATCCATTTCCTCAAATCTTCTTGTTGTAGTTTCTTGTGCTCTCCTGGCAGTGGCTTCCCTTTGTTGTGCCTCAGTAATTTGATTAAGCAGTTGTGCTGCTGCCAATCTTTGTGCGTCTTGTAATTGTACTGTCAGTTGTTAGATGGTCTCTTGATTCCTTTGCGCCTCTGCTTGGTTGGTGCTGATGGTTTCGTTGAGGGCCGTCATTTTTTTTTGTGCATGCGCTTTGTTTACCTGTTCTCTTTCTTATTGCATACCTTGCACTCTTTCTTGTTCTGTCTTGATTTAAGCTCTTAGAAGCTCTATTGTTGTTGAAGCATATCTTCATTGGTCTTTGCACTGTCTTGGCACTCCTTTATTTGCCTGGCATGCATAGTTGTGAGACTCTATGTGTGGGCTATCTCTTTTTGAAGTTGCTCTTTTGCTTACTCCAGCCTTGCGTTTAAGTCAGCGTTTTCGTTGATCTTCTATACAATTGTCTAACTTAAAACAAGATTATTACTTTCCAAGGCCTCGATCTGCTTTCCTGTTGTTCTACTGCCTCTTTAAGCTCTTCATGATCATTTCTTTGTGAGTTGCTTCTGCTAACGCCAGAGTTGCTTTTACGTTTTGTACTTGTGCCATTGGCATCTTTCAGCTGCTTCCATAGGTTGGCGTTCCTGTCATGTAACATGTGCATTGTCAATAGGTGGCAACGCCACACCTTTTGCACTTGTTCCCAATTTGTATTGGTCTCAACATCCATTTCTATAAGTGGATCATGAAGTAGTGCCTCTAAGCCTTCCATGGTTTCCTAGATGAAGCATTGAGAATCCATGTCTTTGAAGGATTCGAGCTGACGGCAGTTGCTCCTTATCATCCAACCTTCACCTTTTGCTTGGACTTGAAGGATCTGGCGAGCTTTCTCTCTTACTATCCTGATAAGCTTTAGCTATCCTGTTCAAGCCCACCTTGTTGTTCTTGTCAACCGGCTTTATTTGCATCATTAGTGACATTGCTCTGCATGCTTTTTCAGTGGCTTCATCTCTAATGTTTTCGTATTCTGCTCCATTTGAGTTGTAAGAATTTCTCTTTAGAATTTCTTTGATTGGCATTGTATCAAGGGTGTGCATGTGCCTTCACTGCAACTGGGAGTTGTAAAGATTCTCTGATTAAATCTTCTGTGATGAGTAGCTCTTCTATGGTGCCATCCGCCTTTGTAATCCTACCTATTTTTGTCTGCTTGTCGTATGTCCTTAAGTACTCGGCGCAGAGGTCGGTGTCAACTCCTCGTGGTAGTACCTCTGCCATTCTGCCGAGGCCGACTTTGTCAAGCTTAGCTTTGACTTCAGCATCCTCTAATAGATGGAGGCAAGCATTTGACTTTTATTTGAAAGTTTGAGATTGCCTTTTTCAATGAGGGTTTCTTGGAGAAATTCAAACTCCATGATATTCCCACATATATGAAAGGGACCTCAAGTAATTTGGTGGCTTGTTCAAAAGCTTTTAGGAAAAGTTTCCACCAATTGGATGGACATCAAGCATGCATTTCATGCACAATTCTTACCTCCAAACTTTGAGAAGAACATACACAGAGTAGGGTTGGTTGTCCCAAAATGAGGGATAATCTGTTATGTAGTATGTGAAAGTCTTGGACAATGTATCTCAAGGTGATTACTTTGATGCATTTAAGAGACGAGAGACAAAAGAGAAAGCTTGAAGTGGGATGTTATTCCTTCATGCAACATAGGTTCGAAATCTATCCTAATCAAACTTACCAATTTTGCAATAGGTTGTGGAGAAGCATCATGTCAAATGGTTGCGAAACATGCTTGATTCATGCATGTATAAGAGAAAGGCAAAGGCTAATTATATGTAAGGTACCTTGAAATGCATTATGAAGATCACCTACCAAAAGACAACAAGAAGCATATGTTACACTAAGTTTAACTCATCTAGGAAGTTTAGAAAAGTAATGAGATCTTGGATGTCCAACAAGAAGCTTTTTCCTACTTTCCAAATAGTGTCTAAGAACACAACACCCAATGGCAAAAATTGAAACGTATCACCTACCTCACATAATTCCCATGGCATGACTATTTGATGAATCGAATAGGTAGGCTTTGTTAGAAGCAGCAGCAACATCAACTCAAGACGTCCAGTAGCTGAGAGAGAGAGAGAGAGAGAGAGAGAGAGAGAGAGAGAGAGCAATGTAATATGCACGAGGGCTTCACAATGGCGAGAGCAAGAGCTTCAAGTTGCACTTCACACAGAGCTATGTTGCAACCATCTCTTCCACAAGCACCGTGCTGCAGAGTCCATAAGATTATCCCCCTCCACCAAACAAAAATTATCTTGATAAGGTTGATTAACCTTTGTGGACCCGACCCCTGTTCATGCGACGAAGATGAGAACTAAGGCTCTGATACCAATATCACATTATGGTAGTAGCAACTCGTCGATGCCAGAGGAGGAGAGGTCTGGATCACCACCAAACCATAGAGGGAATGGGGATAAGGTTCCCCACTATTGGGTATATATGGTGGCCCACCTGTCACACATACCTGACCGCCCATGGAACTATGCCTGGACGCCCTCTCCCCTGAACCCCGGCTCGCTTGTCGCCTGCGCTCCGACGGGCGGTCCTGGAGTTCAGTCAAGCTCCCTGTAGCCGTTACAGGCTATGTAACACCTATCTTCTTCATGCCTCAAACCATTGAGACTGGAGGAACTTGTCCCAAACATTGCTGAATCGAAATAACGTCACTCGGGCCAACTCTCTATGGAAATCTAGGTTGATCTTCTCTTGCTTAAGCCTCCTAAGTTGGGCTTGTGTCTCTCTCATCCTTTCCTCAATCTCTAGCTCTCTGGAAGTGGGGAAATACACTACCTAGATGAGCTAAAAGGCTACACCAATACTACAACCTCACTCATCACCTAGCCACGAGATCCCCTCAAATCACTCATCCCCTAGCCATGACGCCTCATACCACCATAACCCACCTCAAAGCTCATCACCTAGCCTCACAGCCCGCCCATGCCACCATAGCACACCCCTTTGAGAAGTGCAACTAGAACTCAAGTGTCACACGTGTAACAATAAAAGTCTTTAACACATGATCAATGCTAAGTGAAGTAGATTAATACTGATCCAATTATCTTGCAAACACAAGGAGACCAGAGACTATAGAATGTAGCCCTAACCTACTGTATATTGCAAAAGATGATATTATATATAAAATGGTTCTTGTAACTAAACTTAGATCCTACTTATGCATAAACTAACTTATTGATGCATACCAAAAGATGTCTTGGTAAATCCACAACTTGACCATCCTCTTTTCCAAATGCTTGTGTTCTTGCCTAAAGCTATCTTGGGCTGCCTCTTATTGCGAAGGGTCTTGCCAACACCTCTCAAAAAAGATGTGCTGAAGCCACCACTTATCCATGCTATCCAAATGCTTGCATTCTGGCCTAGAACTACCTCAAGCTACCTCTTATGCAAAGGTTCTTGCCAACACCCGAGAGAGATCCAAAATTATCACTTACCTTTTTTCATATAGTGGCAAGAGACTTGTCAATTAGTTAACTGGTCAGCAAACTATGCCAACTAAGCCTACTATGCATGACTAGATACAATGTATCTAGAAGCTATCCACATACGATGAACTTGAGGGACTTCTTGTTAGTCATATAGTCTAGTTGTCCCAAAACAATCCCAGCAATGTCAATTAGTCCATGCTCTTCCTTGTCCTTGAATATTGAATTCAGACACTGCAAATAGGAAGCATGTCCACGTGAAACACATAGGTAATGCACATGACATCAAGGTCTAGACCTTTCTTTGGTCTCAATCCCCCTATGAGGGACGTGCACTTAATGAGCCAATAATCCACTTGTATAGATTTAGAGCTAATAATAAAGCAAGAAAGTACACATTAATAGTTAATAAGTAGAGTTAAGTACAAGCTTTCACATTAGCCCATGCTTATAAGAGCCTAAAGTCACTATAAGCCTAACCTCAAAATACAGACCAATCCTTTTAGGGCCCGTGACACTATCATTCCAAATAAAATAGCAAGGCCAAAACTATTCAAAAATGCAACACTGCTGCTTATGCACTGGACTTTCCACGACTCTATCTCATGAGTTGATGATAATCATCGTACTTACTTTTGGTCTCATAAAACCCTTGTGGCCTTTTGAAGACATTAACATAACTTTTCTCGTACACACACAGGATTCAGTTATTAATATTTCCTCAACACCCAAGGCCGAGGACAAAGTTTAAATTATCCTCCTCTTATGTGGATTTCCAGCTCCCAAATTTTGTGATAATACAATGTAAATAAGCTCCTGCAGAATGGCTTTTATCGCCTGCTGTGGAAACGGTTAACAAAAAACTTGACCTGAACCAATGGGTTATATAGCCCACACCTAAAGGTATCATCGTTGAACTATGATGGTGGTTATGGCTTCTGATTGTTCCTCCAACTGTGGAAAGGGTTAATTAAACTGAACCTGAACCAATAAGTTACATAGCCCACGTCTAAACGTATCAAGGTTCAACTATGATGGTAGTTGCAGCTTCTCGTTGTTCCTCCAACTGCAAAAGATGCAAACAATTTTGTAAGCCTCAGCATATACGGCCGCTTGAGCCAACTTCATAGAATAAAGGTGACTCATACCTTTTCAAGTAATAATAGAAGAAATCTGCATAAAGTGCCGTTTGCACGAAGCCAGATATCCATGCTGTTGTGCAATGAAAACCCCACATTATTATCTTCTACAAAAGGTGTAGGCAAGACTTACACAGCACAAGAAACAAAATCAGAAACTCATGAAAAGACAGACTGAGCATGACATATGAAGACTTCAGTATCATTACTTAGCCATCGGTGATAGTGTGCCTCTGTCAAGTAGCGATACAGCCAATTCAGCATGTACAAACCTCGGTATGTCCTGCCAGGAGACCCATCCAAAGATAAAGAGCTTTTTTTATGAAATATTTTTACACAGAATTTTGTATAAAGAGATACCTGAAGAGGTTTTATATAAAAAATCACATGAAGGTCTCACCCCAGGAAGAAGACATAGTTTCCCGTAAGGTTGTCAATATTGCGAGTCCTTTGTAGTAGCACAAGCTGAGGGAGGATTGCAACTGCCTCCAGATACAATGAGAATGTCCACATAACCTGTTAATTCAAGTAAGTCATGCCTTTTAATCACACCTTCTGGAAAGTTACCTCGATGCCACAATACATGTTTAAGAAAGAGATATTTGTCATGTGCATTGCTCATGGACATGCCTAATGCAGATTGGCAGCCAGATTTTGGACCAGATTTAGGCTTTGATAGGCTCAGTGCAAGACTCAGAAACTAGTCGCCAGCAAAGGGGCCCAGTTGGCTGATCATTGGGCCAAGCACCTGCATTAAATGCATATTTATGGAGGACTAAACCGGCCAACAGCAGCCTGGTTGGCTGACCTGCACACTTGGGGCCCATATAAGCCAAGGCATTAATAATGCATCATTTATCTAGTTCCCACTTGGAGAATAGGTCATATACTAGGTCTAGAATAGGACTTTTCATAGTCAAGACTCCTTTTAGGTGTGCTTCAGGCCACAGATTTGTATAAACACTTATACTCTTTTGATAATATGAAGATATAATAGATTAGGTCAAAGCTTTGCGTTTTTCTCTCTTATCTCCATCTATCTTCCACACGATTGCGTCAGTGTTTCTGTGAAAAGCATTTAGGGCAGAAAGACCAGACCCATCAGAGCTTCCATGTGACAACATTGAAGAGGAAAGCTCATTTTTTACAAGTGTACGTCCACATTTATTAAAAAAACATTCCCTGCACATAACTTTTTCTTGAAAACCAAATAAGAAGAATTGTAAAATGATGATTGACTTACCTCTCGGAATGTGAATTTGTGGTGCACAACAAGTGCAAGTCCCACGCAGATCAAAACTAGAAAGTAATGCCGGAATGTATCTTGATCCTTGTCGTAGGTTTGTCGCACAACTTTATGAGATCTCATGTACCATAGAATGGCAAAAGCACTTGCAAGAAATATAATCTTCATGACGGTGTTGTAAAAAGAGATGTAATCAGTGAAGATGTCAAGATATCGGCACACAAAGACAAGAGCATAAAGCTCTTGTGTTTTGAGTGATATACCTATTGCATAAAATAATCACATGATAAGCTTCTGTAGATGAAGTGTAAACTTTAATATTTATTATATCTTTTTGCTGGAAGTAATTTTCAGTTATTAAAATAAAATAACAACATGAGATCACCAAGTAAACAGTTCCTCGCTTTACTACCCCATGTCCCCATCATGGGGGTTGGATAAATGTAATCCCATCTCCTTAGTCCAATTTAAATGTGGTTGATAGGCTAGTGGTCAGTGGTTGGTGTGTAAAGCCTACAAATGGTTGGTGCATGTTGTTCATGCAACTCATGCAACTAAAAATAGGGTAGAGGAGTCTCTAAATAAGGTACAAGTCGTGATCAAGTGATTATGTAAGTTTGGTTCATGTCTAATCACAATTAGAGTCTTATTGTGTTAATCTCATATCAATTTTCTGCATATACCAATTTTTGTCCCTCATATTCATAATGTCTTGTACAATCTTTGATCCACCTTGAGGATGTTTTGATCACTCTTCATAGCTTAGTTATCAAATCTAACATTTGGTATCAGAGCATGATTAATTTAGGATTAGATTATTAGCCAAAAACCCTAATCCCACCATAGCCAATTTTTTTTGTTTTGGACAGCATGCCAAAGATTGGCTTCATGCAATCATTCTAAGCCATCATACTTCAATCCAATCATATAGCCTTGTTGATTAGCTCCCACGCATGCTACAACTCAGGTCTCATCGCCCAATTTCAACGCAGCAGCTCGAATTTTGCATCGCTAGCCAAAACGCCCATTTTCTGTTCAGCGCAGCAATTCGCCGTCTTCACTTCGAATTGCGCCGATTCCTCTGAGCTGTAGCAAGACTATCAAGTGAACATTAAGCATCTCAAATCTTGTGCCATTTGGTGCATTGTAGCAACTGCACAGAGCAAATTTCCAGTCGCCCCTTTTCTGCAGTTTCTGCTCCCTCAACATGGTGATACCAATTTTGCTTTATATTGATGATATTCTTATTATTTGGGTCTAAATCATCTATGTGAGCAATTTTTCAACATCAAGGATCATATTTCTTCATCATGGGTTCAAAGTTCCCCGACAAATTCAACGGAACCGGGTTCCATACCTGGCAAATCAAGGTGAAGGGCTACCTCATGAAGAAAAATCTATGGAGTACGGTCAAGCCTCTTCTGGAAGATGAAGCTGGTATTTCTACTGCAGTTACAAGAGCTACAACGGCTGCACTTCAAGCAAAAGATGAGCAAGTACTTGGTATTATCATTACTACTTTAGAAGATGATTTTATTCATCATATTGATGATGTTGAGTCAGCTATGGAAGCTTGGGAATTATTAGAACGTACTTTTGGTGCAAAGGCAAAGCATTCCAAGATCAGTTTGAAGATGCAACTCTTTGATCTAACCATGGAGAGTAATGAAAATTTAGCAGCTTTGATTAACAGGTTGAAGAGCTTAATGACACAGTTAGTTTATGTTCAATCTCCTGTTCTTGAAGAAGATGCTATTGCTATCTTGCTCAAAAGCTTACCTTCAAGCTTTAGACAAATTGTAACGGTACTTAAAGAGAAGGAGCCAGTCCCTTCTTTGGAAAGTATCATAAATTCTTTGCAGGAAGAAGACAAGAAGATTACAAAGGATGTGATAGATCCTTATGCATATACTGTTACTACGACATCGGCAAAGAAGAAGTGTACTATTTGTGGTCGTACAAATCATCTTACGAAGAATTGTTTCTCCAAACATCCTTGTGAGTATTGTGGAAAGCCGAATCATCCATCCTCAAAGTGCTACCAAAAAGATCAAAAGCAAGCAAAGGCACATGTGGTTGAAGAAGTCAACCAACAAGAAGAAACAAATCTTTGTTCTAGTCTCAGTATAAAAGATGTAGATGAGGAATATGCTTTTTAGATTATGTCATGTATGTGGTTGAGTCAAGACTTATGTTGTTCCAACTTGACGAGTTGTAGAGGAGAGTACACTACCCTATGTTGTTGTTCAGGGGGGACTCTTACTCATTGTGTCAAGGAGGTTTGTTAGACTTGATTCATGTTTTGTAAGAAGTTGGTCTTAAGGAGGGATTGTTGGATAAATGTAATCCCATCTCCTTAGTCCAATTTAAATGTGGTTGATAGGCTAGTGGTCAGTGGTTGGTGTGTAAAGCCTACAAATGGTTGGTGCATGTTGTTCATGCAACTCATGCAACTAAAAATAGGGTAAAGGAGTCTCTAAATAAGGTACAAGTCGTAATCAAGTGATTATGTAAGTTTGGTTCATGTCTAATCACAATTAGTCTTATTGTGTTAATCTCATATCAATTTTCTGCATATAACAATTTTTGTCCCTCATATTCATGATGTCTTGTACAATCTTTGATCCACCTTGAGGATGTTTTGATCACTCTTCATAGGTTAGTTATCAAATCTAACAATGGGCTCCTTCCCTCTCCCAACTAGATTCAAAGAGGTATGCATCCCATGTGGCCTCTTTCCATCTCTACGGAATGTTACAAGACATGTTCTCGACCTACCATGCCGAAATAACCAAATCGACAACAATGTCTAGCCACAAAACTCTAGAACATCCAAAAAGTGACCCTGGCATATCTTTACAAAGATTTGAGATCAAAGGTGTTTGGGCCTCTACTTAGGAGAGTTGTGTCATCACCGATAGGCCATATTGTTACGCCCCATGCATCTCTTGAACACCGAACAAACAGGATTAGTCACACAATTAGGAGTCGTGCAAGCTAGCTCACCACCCAACCGTAAGTTTGCATCAGCAAACCAGCCCCAAGCACAAGGGCTAGGCATAGAGTGGACTATTCTCAGGTCTAGGCATAGGCCTCTGTCATTCGACGACAACATCTGACAGCACAATAGAATACAATAGTCCACTCAATAGGCTCACCCACTTCTATAGTCACTATTTGTTAGAATTTGTGCATCTCACTATTGTGTGTGACCCGACCTTTTATTTGGACACACATGTATTTTCTCATGTTTGCCTAGTCGCGGGGTATTTCTACTACCGTCGGCCACCATCTAGCCTCCCTATATAAAGGGCTCTTCCTTTCTCACTTGTTAATCCAATCTAACCTTTTCACAGGCACATATGTTCTACACCATCTGCTGGCTGGTATTGCCTTTCTAATGCCTCTTGCTACATAATAAAGATGTTCATTGCCTGATCTCTCTCTCTCTCTCTCTCTCTCTCTCTCTCTCCCCTATGTTTTGGTTCCGCATTGTGCAACTTTATCATGGTATCAATCGCCTAGGTTTCTTCTGCCCGCATGTGCGTCTTGCTCCCTCTTCTGCATTTTTTGGCGGGCGAGGACATTGCTGCATTTTCTACAGTGGCTGCATTTTCTTCTCTTGCTCTCCCTTCTCGATCAGCATTTTCATCTCCTACTGGTCCTGCCCTATGTTTCCTCGCGGAGTCCAGGAACATGTTGGAAATGCTTTGTATCTAGCCCATTTATAAGGCCTTGCATAGTTTCTACTAATTTTGCACCATTTTTTGGGAGCTTTTTTTAGAATTTTATGGACTTGGCCTGTAGGACCTGGCCGACCAGCTCTAGAGGCCCTATATAATAGGTGCCTCAGTCCTCTTCATCATTCTCAGCCCTGATTTGTACATACCAGCATTCATGGGCCTCCCTCGTACCGTACCTTCACCCGAATTCAGGTTCTTGATCATCTACAGTCTACTATCTACATATATATGCTGTTTTATTCTCTGTTTTCAGATTTACAGCAGTAGCACATAAATCTCACATGGTATCAGAGCCTAGATCTGCTCTAGGACCTGCATTTTTCTTCATGAACCTGTTTGTTTGCAGATTTCAGCACATAAAGACCTCTAGGAGCTGCGTTTTCATCTGGGAGCTATGTTTTTTCTCAGAGGTGCTGCACTTTGTTCAATCAGGCTGCGTTTTTTCTTCACAAAGCTGTGTTTTCAGCATCAGTGGTGCCACTAAACCTTGGAGAGCAATTTCCTTTCTCCCCTTCTGCTCTTGGAGTTTATTTAGATGATGAGGTGGTTGAGGTCATTGACCGACAAACACTCTCGGTTGTAGCCAATGGAGCTCATGATGGACTTTCTCCTCCCACATTCCCTCATCCGACTCTCATATCCATCAACTATTCTCTCCTTCTCATGCCTTAGAGTCCGTTGATGAGAATTCGCGCTTTGGTCATGCCTTAGTCTCCGTTGATGAGACCTCTTTGTGGCATTCATGCTTTGGTCATGTACCTGTTTCTGCTTTGAAGAAAAAAATTTCCCAGCAATTGGTTCTTGGTTTACCTAAGCTCCATCATCTACCACATATATGCTCGACTTGCATGATGAGCAAAAATCACAGATGCTTTTCCAGAGGGGAGGCTACACATCGGGCTACACGAAAGCTCGAGCTTATACATGCAGACTTGGCTAGACCTATGGAAGTTGAGTCCCTTGGAGGGGCTAAGTACTTCATGCTTTTGGTGGATGATTTTACTCGGAAAGTGTGGGTATGTTTTTTGGCTCAGAAGTCGGATGCTTTTGCCAGTTTTAGGACTTGGATAGCCATGGTTGAGAATCAACTCACTCTATAGTTTCATTCTTGCGGACCAACAATGGTGGTGAGTTTGTACCCTTTGATGAGTTTCTTGCATCGACGAAAGGTATTCAACGGCAGACAACGGTTCCTTATACTCCTCAACAGAATGGAGTAGTTGAGAGGAAAAATCGGACCATGAAGGAGACGGCAAGCTCTTTATTGCATCATTCTGGTCTTCCCTGCGTTTTGGGGAGAAGCTATGGCTACTTCTATTTATCTCATAAACCACTCACTCACGAAGGTGGTTAATGGGTTAACACTAGAGGAGGCATTTTCTAGACATAAGCCATGTATATCACATTTTCGTGTCTTTGGTTGTGTTGCTTTTGTTCATGTCCCAAATAAGAAGCGGACCACACTTGCTCCTCAAGTCCAAGAGGATGATTTTCACAAGCTATAGCTCGAGATCCAAAGGATACCGATTTTGGGATCCGGATGTGGAGGATATTATCATATCTTGAGATGCTCGGTTTGATGAAACATTATTTGGACTTGATCCTTCTTCCATGTCTTCTTCTGTGCAAATTTTGGACCCATTTCCAGCCGATATTGGAGAGTTTTCTCATCTACCACAGCGAGCTTCTTCTCCCGCGTGATACCGGTGTCTTTAGCACCAATTCAGCCTGCTCTACCCTCTGTTTCAGCCCCTGTATCTGCTGTGTCCAGCCCCTTACATAGCGCTGGATTGTCTCCTGCATCTTCTCCATTAGTAACTGCAACCTCTCCATTATCTTCTCCACATTTGGCGGCGGCTTCTTCATCCACTGATGTCCTGGATGCATCCATTTCTGCACCAGTACCTTCTTCTTCTTTCAAATTTGAGAGGAGGTCTGGTCCACCCTCGTGGGTCCAAAAATTATTACAAGACTCTGGCCTTCTCTGTTCATTTACACCGACTTGGGACAACAGCCCTCTCTGCTCATCATCACCCGACGACATCAGGACAGCAACCCTCTCTGCTCTTCACCACCTACTTCGTGACGGTAGCACACCATCTGTCCGGGACAGCAGCCCTCTCTAGAGCTAGTGAGCAAAGGGATTGAAGACCTCAAGAGCACACAACATGGATCGTCTACCCGCGATTCCGAAGGACCAGCCTTTCTCACCAGATGTTGATTCTCTGGACCACACGGAGGATGGGACTTCTTACTCATTGGAGAGCCCCATTCGAGGTCTCACATTAGGAGACAATCAGCCTGTCTACACCTACTCACCCTCTACACCTTTGACATCACGACCTTCCTCTCAGAACTTATTAGACTTTGTTTCTAGAGGGGGATACATGCCTTCTGCCAGTGTGCCAACGTGGGACCTTGGTATCCTTTGTCTTCATCTCATCTTCTCTCAAGGTCCCCTTTTGGCCTGAGAGGGGGGGTGTGAAAATATGCCCAAAATGGTATTTTACCCAACCCAAAAAGGGGTTTTTATTTTGGTATATTTTTGCATTGTTGCTGGCCGACAACCCTCTCTAGGCCAACCAGCAGCCCACCCCATACATAAGCATCGCTTCATAAAATCAGTAAAAACACAACATATAAAACAACATTCACCAACTGTTGCTGCCGACCTACCCCTGCAACCTGGATCAACATCGTTTATCTACAGTTGTCGTCAGCTCCTGCCTCTGCACAAAGAGGCACCAGCCCACATCTTCTGCCCATACCTATCTGTTGTTGGCTCTACCCCCTACAGCAGCAGCAGCCCGGCAAACCTTCTGCTTTGTACATACAGCTTGCAGCTCCTGTACCTGTACCTGCAGCACACCTCGGGACAGCCGCCCATTCTCTGCTCATTTGACATCGAGTTGGGACAGTAGCCCTCTCTACTCATCATCACCTGACGACATCGGGAAAGCAACCTTCTCTGCTCTTCACCACCTACCTCGTGAGGGCAGCACACCATCTGCCCGGGACGGCAACCCTCTCTGCTCTTCAGATCTGCATTTGTCCTACAGTCCACTCATCTAAGCTTAGCGTTTGTCTGCATCACCACCGCTCAGGTACAGCAGCCCCCTTGTCACTAGAGCCTCCACCACTACATTTCTGATGCCCACTACAGACATCTACTACCTCGGAGTGCCACCGCAACCACCGACCACGGTCCACCTCACAGAGTGCCACCGTTGTCCCCAACCGAGTCCTTTGACATCGACATCTTCACGGAGTGCCACTGCTATCCTCAACGCAAGCCTTCGTCACCAACCGTGCTTCAACTCCAACCTCATCTTTGCTTCTTCACCAGGCTACTACTCAGAGTCACCTCACATTAGAGGGCCTCTTGTACAAGATTACTTTCATCACTGTACATACACTCCTTTTCATGCTATGTTGATTTGCTCTGATCTCTCGCACATCTGGTCCTTTCGTCCTTTTGCCCTCACAAGGTATACTACCATTCAGATTGTTTTAGCCTTGGCTGCTCCTTTTGGATGGCTTGTCTTTCAAATGGATGTTAAATCTACCTTTCTGAACGGAGATTTAGAGGAGGAGGTATATGTTGAGAAACCTCTGAGATTCAGGGACACACATATCATGTTCATTTATTGCGGAAGGCTCTATATGGTCTCAAACAGGCCCCCGTACTTGGTATCAGAAGATTGATGCCTTCTTGACTTCACTTGGCTTTGAGAGAGCTTATCCAAATTCAAACATCTCTCTCTCTCATGGTGATATTTGTATTGTTGTGCTATATGTCAATGATCTCATCCTTACAAGATCTGCTTCACAGTTGGTCACTCATATTCAATCTCAACTTTCACAACAGTTCAAGATGACTAATCTTGGATTACTTCATTACTTTCTTGGCCTTGAAGTATGGCATCGTGATGATTGCATTTTTATTTATCAGGAGAAGTATGTGTGAAAATTGCTTTCTCTTTATGGTTGAACTAATTGTACTCTGCTCTCTTGTCCCATGGATCCTAAATCCAAGCTTTCAAAGGAAGATGATTCTCCTTTGGTTGATTCTACTGAGTACCGACTATTGGTTGGTTCATTGCTCTACCTTAACAACACTCGTCCGGATATCTCTTATGCCTTGAGTATTCTATAGTCACTTCTCCTCTGCGGCTTGCGGCTTGACAGTCTCACTGACAAGCTGCTTTGCGGGTTCTTCGGTATCTTTGTGGCACATCAAGTTATGGTATCACTTATTCCAGTGATTCTGATTTGGTGGGATTCACGGATGCTGATTGGGCTGGTTCTGTTGATTCTCGGCGATCTACTTCTAGATATTGTTTTCTGCTTGGATTTGGAATGGTTTCTTGGAAGTCTCAGAAACAGAGGACTAATGCTACAACATCTACTCAGGCCGAGTATAAGTCCTACCTTCTCTCCTTTGTGGATTCGTCAGATTCAAGAACATTTATGATGTGCACAAGATTCTCTTGTCACAATTTTCTCGGACTTCCAAAGTGCTATTGCTTTGGCACAGAACCCGGTGATTCGTGGTCGATCCAAACATATCGAAGTACATTATCATTTTGTTCGAGACTGGATCAAACTTGATCTTCTTCGCTTGGTATAGTGTTCTACTAAGGACAACCTTGCAAACCTCTTCACCAAATCGCTATCTCGAGCCTCTTTGGAGATCTTACTTCAGTTGGTCCGCCCATCTGGCGCTGAAGAGGAGGTGTTGGAAATATTGTTCATCCCCGGACGGACTCATTGCATGCTTGTATCTGGCCCATTTATAAGGCCTTGCATCGCATATTTTTTCTACTATTTTTGCACCATTTTTTGCGAGCATTTTTTAGCATTTTATGGACTTATGTCCTGGTCGGCTTGTAGGACCTGGCCCACCAGCTCTAGAGGTCCTATATAATAGGTGCCTCAATCCTCTTCATCATTATCCCTCATTTCAGCCCTGATTGTATATACCAGCACTCATAGACCTCCCTTGTGCTATACCTTCACCCTAATTCACGTTCTTGATCATCTACAGTCTACTCTCTACAAATGTATGCTGTTTTATTATCTGTTTTAACTTTTCAGATTTACAGCAGTAGCACATAAATCTCACTGTACAATCTGGAGGGGCTGCGTTGGTTGGTGATTGGCGGACTGCGTTCTGTTGCTGGCTGCGTTTTCTTCATCAAAAGCCTCTTCTTCATCAGCAATTTGCCTCATGCAATGCTCTAGCCCTTGCGTTAACCGCACGGTGTCTAGCTGCAAGCCCTCTTGGCTGCGTTTTTTGCTTCTTCGAGCATTTTATGCAGCATCTGGCGGTGTTTGGTCTGGTCCTTTTCTGCAGCAAGGACAGCAATGGAGGGTGGTGTGTTTGCATACGGCACAGCTTCAACAGATCCTCCTCTTCCCCAGCTTCTTTCCCCTTCCAGAGGATGCTTTCTCGTGTATTTTGGTGGACTGGTTGCTGCTTTCCAGCCCCTTTCTCTCTGAGTTTTGAGAGGGGGCTGATTGATCCTCGTGCCTCGTTCCGTTGGAGAAGTTTTGGAGATTGTTGGTGGAGGCTGAGATCATTAGTGGCACAAAGGCTTGCTTGTGGAGGATTGCTATTGCCGTAGATACGGGTTCCCTGGAATCTGTCCTTGTTTCTACAGAGCAGGCAAGGTTCCCTCCTAATGGACAGGATCAAGCACTTGTTACAATGGAACAGATAGGACAATGTCGCTGCTACTAAATGATCAAGGATTGCAAGAACAACAGTAAAGCCCAGGCCACCACCACGTTTTCAAACAAGTGCAATGATCATATATAGGATGATGTCTCTCATACTTCTAGTGTCCCCAAGGCTGCAAAAGCCAAGGTGGACCTAATGGTCAACTTCTACAACTATACAAAAAGTTTTCCTCCGTGTGCTTCCAACCAGAGGAGGCTTGTGGGTGGGAAAGGGGGCTGTCAAAAGCCTCGACTTTTGATGCATGGGACCAGTGTGTCGAAGTTTCAAGCAGGTAAAAGTATCTAGCGAGACAAGTTCGTTTTTTGGAGCGATAGACTGGATGTGTTCCAAGTCTATTGCGTAGTGTGGCAGAGATTACAAACTAGATAAGTTCCAAAATCATTGTTCAAGGTCTTTTAAGACGTGACGTGTTCACCGTCTACAATGGGAGCGGATTGTCACGTGCATCCCGCACTTGGATGCCACGTAGACATTTCTGTACAGAAGGTGCAGGACCTGGGATGGTGAACTGGTCCCATGTGAGCCCAGTCCGGGACGAGTCAGCCACGGATCCATCTCAGATGTCCGAGGTCAGGTGTGCATTGTCCTGCACAGGAGTCTAAGGTCAGGTGTGCACTGTCCTGCATGAAACAGTGCCAGTCCGCGCTGTGAGTCTCCCTATAGAATGATGTCAGTGGTTCTGTGTATCTGGTATGGTACCGGATGCCAGATCACTGAGTAGATTATGTTTAGGACAAGGGGCCAGCCCATAGGGCTACCCCGGAGATTAGTATGGGCATGGGAATGGTGTGAAACCATCCCCATGAGGGCCAGGAAGGCCCAGGCTGGACCCACCAGCCATGGAAGGGCTGTGGGACAGCCCTTGGGCAAAGATAAGGCTATTTTCAGGAGCATACAGCCTTTAAATGGCTGTAGGGCAGGTATGAGGCAGCCCATTCAGGCTGCCCAGCTTTGGGATTATGGGCAAAAGATGTGCCCAGCCCTTAAGAAGCAGGCGCTTGATGTCCAGCCACCCAGGAAGTGATGCGCAGGAATTATGGGAGTTTTTCCAGCATTTAATGGGATTTTTCAGCATTAACTGCTGAATATCCAGTCGTGGGACATAACTGATGCTGACCGCCTGCCCTTATGCTGGCCGACTGCCCCTGAAGGGTAGTATAAATAGAAGAGAGCCATAATCCCATCATTCATCTCAGTTTTCACCAAGTGCTCAAGCCAATCAAGGACCAGTCAAGCCAAGGAGATTGCCAAGCAAAGGGGTGGACTTCTGAAGGTCAAGGGCAGGATTTTCCAGCCAAGAAAAGGTCAAGTTTTCTGTATTTGTTTTCAGATTTACATCATTCTAATAAAGCAAATACACCATCCGTGGTGGGGACCCTACAGAGGGTAATTGGGACCCAATACTGTGTCCTCTCCATCTCCCCCTTCTCTCTCTATTTTCTGCACATCTCCTTTCAGTTTGTGCGTTAATTCCGTCCCGAAAAGAGTGCTGATTTTTTGAGTTTTGAAGTACTGATCTTTCTCCGAAACCTCCGCATATTACAGTGGTATCAGAGCCTACTTCAAGGACAAAGATTCAGCAAAGAAAACCAGAAAATTTTTTCGCTCGTGTGGTTGGTTTTTAGACACCGGTGGACTACCCCTTTCGGAGTGACTCCTGTCCCTCGAAGGACGGTTGGTTTTTAGCCTCCAGAAGTCTCCCACACAGATAGTGGATAGTCAGATTGCATTCCAGAAAGGAATTGCATTTTCCCGCTATGGCGAGTTTCGGCGACGAGAGAGAACCAGAACCATGGGACCAGAGTGCACCAGGCAGCCCAGCTAGGGCACCCGGCTTGAGTGTCACAGACATGTTCCAGCAGATGATGCGAGCAATCGCAGACCAGACAGCCAAGTTGGATGAGCAGAAGGCGCGGATCTTGGCTCTGGAGGAGCGTTCTCGCTCTCCAACGTCGCGTTTCCCATCTCCTCCTCCCTCTCCTTCCGTATCCCAGATACCAGATCCTCGTCACAGTGACCCTCTCGCTGGGTCACAGCCGCAGCCAAGCTCCTTGCTTGAGATGCAGATGCGTGCATTGGAGATCCGACAACGAGAAGACGACGCCATGCGACGCGTGGCACACGAGCATTACCTCAGAGCTTTGGACGCCAGATGGACACCGGCGGCGCCCTCGAATCATTTTCACGAGAAAATGAATTTCAGTAAGTATAATGGTAAACTCGATCCCACAACTCTTTATTCATTGTTACATCAATTTGAAGCTTACTTTGCCGCAGTTAGGAAAACAGATACTGACAAAGTGATCTTAGCTAGTTGGTACTTGGAAGGTGAGGCCATTCCTTGGTGGACTCAGTGGGCTCATGCCCACTCCAGAGCAGGTATGGCAGCTTATGTGTGGGACGAGTTCGTCCGCGACCTTAAGCAGCGGTTTCTACCGCCCCACTACCTTGAGCGACTCGAAGACGAGTTCAGGGGAGCGCGTCAGAATGCGCAACCAGTCCTTCAGTTTGCCAATAAAATTTCGACCTTGTGTCTACAATTAGGCTTATCTGATTCGGACAAGAAAGGGCAGTTTTTGTATGGCCTGGACACGCAAATCCAATGGGAGGTGCGTATGTTTAGGCCAGCCACCTTTGAGGACGCACTCTCACTTGCCCAGAGTGCAGAAATGAAACACA
The DNA here is from genome assembly GCF_041138505.1 of Cibotium barometz. Classification (NCBI taxonomy): domain Eukaryota; kingdom Viridiplantae; phylum Streptophyta; class Polypodiopsida; order Cyatheales; family Cibotiaceae; genus Cibotium; species Cibotium barometz. Next base: position 8,848,685 of record NC_141062.1, on the reverse strand, counting down.
ATGGTGGCAAGCCCAAGACTTCCCAGCCGGCTTCTCCCAAGGCTAACGCCTCGGGGGGCAAAAGCCAGAACCAGACGGGATCTTCCCCAGGACAGAGCCCGGGAGCCTCTGGCTCCAAGAACTCGAACAATGCGTCTAAGCTTACTCCAGACCAGAAAGCGGCGGCAGGCAAGACAGGTGGCAAGTTGAGTGCTGAGGAGCTTTCTCAGTACAAGAAGGAGGGTAGATGTTTCTTTTGTCACACAAAAGGACATACTTCTCGGGATTGTCCGAAGAAGCCTCCAAAGGCCGCCACCGCCTCCACAGCTTCCGTGGTGAGCACAACTCCCACACAGACCCCAGCGGCTACCCCTAGTTCTTCAACCCCCGGTGCTTTAGTTGGAGCAATTATTAGCCAGGAGCTCGAAGATAAGCAGAAGGGCGCCCATGACCAGGAGTATGAGCGCAACGAATTGCTCAAGTCCTTTGGCTACATAGGTGGCCAAAGAGTCGTCTTGTTTGACAGCGGCAGCACGGAGGATGTGGTCACGGATCAGGCCGCTAGGCGTGCCCATTTCAAGCCGACTCTGGTGGACAAACAGGTTGAGGGTTTTAGCACAAGTATGACAACAAGCGTCAAGTATGAAGCTCTAGGTGCTAAGTTAGTGATTCAGGGCATAGAGTTTGTGCGTGACTTTATGGTTGTCCCTCTTGTAGGAGCAGACATAATTTTGGGTATCCACTAGTTTCACAAGTTTCTTCCTGATGTCAAGTGGGACAAGCACACGTTCCAGATCGATCGGAATGTGTCAAACACCCCGGTGACCATTAAGTGTGAGCCAAGTATTCCAAACTTTCCGCTCATAAGCCACTTGCAGGCTAAGCGAGCAGTCAGGAAAGGCGCACAGTGTGCGATGATTTACATCGAGACAGCCCAAATGGTGGCCAGTGCTTCCGAGAAGTACTCGGTTCTCCATGAAAAGTTCCATAAGATTTTTCTTCGGGACAGTCTCCCTCCCCAGCTCCCCCCGTCCAGACCGGAGGATCACAAGATTGACCTCCTCCCAGGCTCGGAACCCTCGAGCAAGTTTTCGTATCGCCTTTCTAAGGCAATGGAATCGGAGTTGGACCGCCAACTCCAAGAATTGTTGCAAGCTGGCTTCATCCGCCCCAGCGTGTCGCCATTTGCAGCATCGATCTTGTTTGTCAAGAAGAAAGATGGGTCTTCTCGGTTGTGTGTCGATTATCGTGGACTCAACAAGCTGACTATCAAGAGCAGATTCCCGATGCCTCGAATTGACTATATTCTCGAGAGGCTGAATGGAGCTAAGGTGTTCTCTAAATTGGATTTAACGAGTGGGTACCACCAGGTACAGATTGTAGAGGGGGACATCCCCAAAACAACCTTCCGTACAAAACGGCCCCACTATGAATTTGTGGTCATGCAATTTGGTTTGACGAACGCCTCAGCTACATTTAACCGCATGATGATGCGTGTTTTTCGGGAGTTGATTGGAGAGTGTGTATTCATATTTTTGGACGACATACTCATATTTTCAGCTACAGTTGAGCAGCATGACATTGATGTGGAGAAAGTCCTTAAGTTGCTGGAAAGCAACAAGCTCTACGTCAATGAAAAGAAGTCAAAATTTTATCTGTTCCAGGTACATTACTTGGGATATATAATTAGTGCTGAAGGCATTCGAGTGGATCCGGCTAAAGTGGCCGAGATTGTTAACTGGGAAGTACCACAGACAGCTTATGACATTAGATCATTTGTGGGTATATGCCAGGCATATTCCACCCACATTGACAAGTTTTCCGACCTCTCGGCAAACCTCACCGATCTGCTAAAGGGAGTGAAAACAAGAAGGCAAAAGATTCGAATGACTCCACGAGCATTGGAGGCATTCCAGAACCTCAAGGTGGCTTTGTCAGAAGCGCCTTGTTTAGCCCTTGCCTCGTGGGACGAACCATTTCAAGTGATCACCGATGCGAGTAACATCGCAATTGGAGGTGTATTACAACAGAATGGTCATCCGGTAGCTTACATGTCTCGTAAGTTGCTGCCCGCCGAAAAGAACTACTCAATCTATGATCGTGAACTCCTAGCAGTTATACAGGCCTTGAAACATTGGAAACATTTCCTGTATGGCCGTGACTTCGAGGTTCGCACTGACCATCAGGCATTGCGCTGGATTCAGACGATGCCAAGTGCACAGTGGAGTGATCGACAACACCGCTGGAGTCAGATATTCCAGCAGTTCGGTGGTATGATTGAGTACCTTCCAAGAAAGGCCAATCCAGTGGCCGATGCTTTGAGCAGGAAGGGACAAGTATCTGCGATTCAAACCACTAGACTTGACCTTGTTGGTGCAGGACTAGAAGACATGAAGCACACGTACGCGGATTCCGAGGAATTCCGTACTCAGTGGGAACAAGCATTGGATGCCACAGGACCATGCCATTTCTGATACGCGATGGTTGGCTTTTCTACAAAGGCCGACTATGTGTCATGAAATCATTCCGAGCAGCTCTTCTCCATGATGCCCATGACGCCATTACAGGTGGTCACAGGGGCATGAATTCGACTCTGGAGAAATTAGAACGGCAATACTATTGGCCAAAGATGAGGCGTAATGTGTTTACATATGTACAACGCTGTGACATTTGTCAAAAGGTGAAAGCTCCTCGTGGAAAGAAGATAGGGTTGTTACAGCATTTGCCAATTCCTGAGGGTCCTTTCCAGGACATTTCAATGGACTTTGTCACAAATCTGCCTCCCAGTCCGAGTAAGCGTAATACGCAGTGCTTAACTATTGTTGATAGGTTTAGCAAATTTGTTATGCTTATTCCTTGCAGGGCCAATGTGACCGCCGAGGATGTTGCCCAGTTATTCATTCGGCATTGGTACCCGATTGGCGGGATTCCTAGAACCATAGTGTCAAACCGAGATGCCAAGTTTACCAGTCATTTTTGGAGGGCATTGTTTGATAATTTTGGTACTAAGCTGAATTTTTCCAGTGCATTCCACCCACAGACAGATGGCCAGACAGAGATATACAACCAGTTGGCCTTTGATGTGCTGAAGTGTTATGTCCACGATCAGCAAGGTAAGTGGGAATCGTTTTTGCCTTTAGTTCAAGCTGTTTTGAATGACTCTTTTTCTTCAGCTATTGACAGGACTCCATATGAGGCAGCGTTTGGAAGGCCTTTCCAGTCGGTGTTAACCAGGACTTCGTCTTCAGTACCAGAGGCGAACAGAGTGACAGTGTCTTACCAGGAGATCCTAGAGTCCGTTAAAGACAGATTGGCTAAAGCACAAGAGGCCTACACTCGACAGGCCAATAAAGACCGAAGGGACATGAAGTTTTCGGAAGGGGATTGGGTGTATCTTCGGATTATGAAGCAAAGATTGAAGCAGGTGGGCAAGCCATGCCCAAAGTTGTCTTTCAGGAGCTTCGGACCATTTCCCATCCAGCAAAAGATTAATGAGGTGTCTATGCAATTAAAGCTACCTCCGAGTTGGACTATGCACGATGTATTTCATGTCAGTTGGTTAAAGCCATATGCAGGTCCACCCCCTTCAGAGGTCAAAGACGAAGTGGAACCAGACATTGTTGATGAAGCAGAAGTAATGGTTCCAGAACAGATCCTTCTGCAACGTTTCAAGCAAGGCTCGGGCCGAAGACTACGACAGTTCCTCACGAAGTTTCAGGACCGAGGAACTCATGAAGCGGTATGGCTCGACAAAGAATTTTTCGAAGACTATCCGGCATTATTAACGGATTATTTGGAGGCTATGCAGCTTCCGTCAAGTTAAGCAAAAGGGGATGTCACGTGCATCCCGCACTTGGATGCCACGTAGACATTTCTGTACAGAAGGTGCAGGACCTGGGATGGTGAACTGGTCCCATGTGAGCCCAGTCCGGGACGAGACAGCCACGGATCCATCTCAGATGTCCGAGGTCAGGTGTGCATTGTCCTGCACAGGAGTCTAAGGTCAGGTGTGCACTATCCTGCACATGAAACAGTGCCAGTCCGCGCTGTGAGTCTCCCTCTAGAATGATGTCAGTGGTTCTGTGTATCTGGTATGGTACCGGATGCCAGATCACAGAGTAGATTATGTTTAGGACAAGGGGCCAGCCCATAGGGCTACCCCGGAGATTAGTATGGGCATGGGAATGGTGTGAAACCATCCCCATGAGGGCTAGGAAGGCCCAGGCTGGACCCACCAGCCATGGAAGGGCTGTGGGACAGCCCTTGGGCAAAGATAAGGCTATTTTCAGGAGCATACAGCCTTTAAATGGCTGTAGGGCAGGTATGAGGCAGCCCATTCAGGCTGCCCAGCTTTGGGATTATGGGCAAAAGATGTGCCCAGCCCTTAAGAAGCAGGCGCTTGATGTCCAGCCACCCAGGAAGTGATGCGCAGGAATTATGGGAGTTTTTCCAGCATTTAATGGGATTTTTCAGCATTAACTGCTGAATATCCAGTCGTGGGACATAACTGATGCTGGCCGCCTGCCCTTATGCTGGCCGACTGCCCCTGAAGGGTAGTATAAATAGAAGATTGCCATAATCCCATCATTCATCTCAATTTTCACCAAGTGCTCAAGCCAATCATGGTTAGTTAGTACGAAAGGTACGGTACGGTACGGTACGATAAAATACGGTACTAATTGGTACCTTAAAATTTTTTGAGGTGCGGTACGATATTAGTACGTTTTTTTTTTTTTAAATACTTCCTAAACTTAAAAATTATAGACAAGAAGTTACAAAATAGTAGAACCATGAACATAATGTCATCATGCCATTAGAGTACAAAATTGCTACAAAAGGATAGGCCAAAAACTCATGGCATGGGCGACCGCCAACATGCGTACATACATGATTACATCATCGATGGGCTAGAAGGAGATAGATGCCCAATGCCTAGAGAGCTATAACATATCAAAAGTCTACATCATCACCAACATCTGCATGATCATCAACATGATCACTACTAGAGTGTCCATCAAGAGAGTTCTCTGAAGAGGACTCTTCGAAGGTGGACGAGACACTCTGGGGATCATTCTCGCTAAGTAGGTTGCCATCATCATCAAACAAGGGCTCTTTAGGCAGTGGGGTATCATCATGAGGGGGCAATGGAATATCATTATGAAGGCGGGGATTGGAGCTCGAGGATCCCCGCCTCACATATGTGCGAAGGCCACCCTTTGCCGATGCCGAAGGCGGAGGCCTATGAACTCCAACTGCTCGGGCCCCCGTCCATGCTGACTCCTGGTGCTGCGAGTATCTGCTGCCACAAGCTCACTATAGAGCTCCACGAAGATTGCCTCGTCCTCCTCATCAGGCAATATGATCACTTGCCTAATATGGCAATGGCAAGTGCACACGCTGACAAACAGCTCCCTATAGGCTGCAAATGGCGATGAATGGCTCTCTAGAAGACTGAAATTGCTCCACGCAACAGCAACAACAACAACAACGACGACGACGACCCCCCAAAAAAAATCGTACGGTATCGTACGAATCCGTACGGTACCGTACTGTACAGCAAGTACGTACGATTTCAGTCGTACGACGTACGGAACTAAGCCTGAAGCCAATCAAGGGCCAATCAAGCCAAGGAGATTGCCAAGCAAAGGGATGGACTTCTGAAGGTCAAGGGCAGGATTTTCCAGCCAAGAAAAGGTCTTCCTCTAAGAGCTCACTCCTGAGCTCACTAAAAAGCCAGGGTACTCTCTCTGAAGAGTAGTCAATGTTTCCCATGTAGCGTCCTCCTCAACACGATCCTTCCACTTGATCTTGTATTCCGTGATAAATGTATTACGCAATCTTCTTCACGAAATCCAAGAATCTTTTCAGGTTCGTGTGGAACAAATGTCATGTCCTCGACATCTATGATTTCTTGAGGAGTAACTAACTGGTCTGTTCCACCCTTAAGTCTACTGACATGAAATACAGGATGAACTTTCACATGAGAAGGCAAATCCAATTCATATGCAACTCAACCAATCCGTTTTGTAATACGAAATGGTCCACAGTATCTAGGGGATAATTTCAGAGATCGACCTGTCCGTAAAGTCTCGGAATCTTTCGGAACTCGCAAATACACCATCATTCCTTGAGAAAACTCTCTGGGTGAACGATGTCTATTAGAATAAAGTCTGTCTCGATCTTGAGCACTTCTAATAGATTCTTTCGCAACTTGTAACATTTCTTGCATATCTTGCAAAAAATTACGTGCTGCATCATGCTGAAGTCCTGAGAATCTTACTGTAACAGGTGATCTAGGTTGAAAACCATACATAATCATGAAAGGACTAAAACCTGTACTCGTATGCTTAGTACTGTTATATGCAAATTCTAACATAGGAAGATAATCCTCCCATGAACTCTGTCTTTTGGATACATATGCCCGAAGCATATCCTCCAAAATCTCATTCACTCTTTCAGTCTGGCCATCAGATTGAGGATGATCTGAGGAACTCAAATTCAAAGTTGTTTCCAACTTCTCAAAAACAAGTTTCCAAAAATCACTCGTAAACTTAGAGTCTCTATCACTGACTATGTCTTGCGGTAACCCGTACAATCTAAACAATTGCTCGATAAACTGCCGTGCTAATTGCGTAGCTGTAATAGTCTTCCGGGTCAGTAAAAATCTAGCCATTTTTGTCAAGCGATCTACCACAACCCAAATAGAATCGTGGCCTTGATGTGTTCTTGGCAATCCAATAATAAAATCCATGGAAATACTTTCCCATTTATTACTTGGGATTTGCAAAGGATGCAACAACCCAGCCTGTCTAAAGCGTTCAGCTTTATTTGCTTGACAAACTTGACACTTGAGAACATAATCTTCTACATACCCTTTCATCTTTGGCCAATAAAAAGTGTGTTTCACTAACGATAGCGTCTTGTGTATCCCAAGGTGTCCAGCAGAAGGGGCATCGTGACACTCCTTAAGAATCTTGGACCTAATGTCCAAGATCTGGGGTACACAAATTTTGTCATTACGGAATAGTAAACCATTCCGAATCATCCACTGACCTCCTCCAGCCTGAATGGTAGATTGCTCAGTCATTGAGTCTTGGTCAATCAATGAGCTCCTGTCCTGGATCTTCTGCCAAATGAACCAAAATAACTATCAGTCCTGCAAAGCTCTCTCAATGACTGAAATAAGTCAGTAGAAATCTCAGTCAACGACAAAGTATTCACCTCTCTAATTCGACTTGGCGCATCTGCAACACTATTCATGGACCCTTTCCGATATATAACGAATCTCAAAATCAAAATCTTGCATTAACTCAGCCCAACGAGCTTTCCTTCCTCTCAAATCATCCGCATCACACACATACTTGATTGACTAATGATCAGTCAATACCAATACCACAAACTTGAAGCCATATAAATAATGTCTCCACACCTTGAGAACATGAATCACAGCATAAAGCTCCTTCTCAGGGATTGGCCAACGAGATTGAGTGTCGTCTAGTTTTTTACTTTCAAAAGCAACAGGTCTACCATCTTGAAATAGAGCAATCCCAATGGCATAGTTACTGGCATCAGTTTCAAGAACATAAGGCCGACTAGGATCGAGTAATGGTAAGATAGGTACTTCCTTGACTTTATCTTTCAAAAGTTTGAAGGCCATATCCAAATCGTTATTCCAAGTGATAGACTGATTTGACTTACGTCCACGACCTTTCAACAAGTCGGTCATCGGTAGTATGAGCTGAGAGTACTCCCGCACAGATTTCCGACGAAAAAACAACAAAACCGAGAAAAGAACAAAGTTGTTTCACTGTTCTTGGTATAGGCCAGTCCAGAACCTTCTGAACTCGGTCATAGTCAATGCTCAATCCATCTCTAGTGATCTTGTGTCCCAAGTAAATGATGTCTGTCATAAAAATTCACATTTACTTAATTTAGTATATAGTCGATTCTGTCTTAAAATAGATAAGACAATCGTGAGGTGTCTAACATGATCCTCAAGACTACGACTATATATCAAAATATCGTCCAGAAACACCACCACAAATTTCCCCCAATGTTCACAAAAAAGATCGTTCATCGTTTCCTGGAAAGTGGCTGGAGCATTGGTTAACCCAAAAGGTAATACGAGAAACTCGTAATGGCCATACCTAGACCGAAAGGCGGTTCTTTAAACATGCCTTTCATGAATACGTATCAGGTGATAGCCAGTACGTAAATCTATCTTCGTGAAATATTTTGCTCCTGCTAACCAATCAATTAGGTCATCTGATCTAGGGAGAGGATAACGGTTCTTAATTGTCAGCTTGTTCAATCTCTTGTAATCTATACACATTCTCCAAGTGTTGTCCTTCTTTCTCCTAAGCAACACAGGTGCACCCCAAGGTGATTTACTTGGACGGATCTGTCCCATCCTCAAATAGTCTTCGAGTTGTTTAGCCAACTCATCTTCCTCAGCTTGGCTTATCCTATAAGGTGGAATACTAACAGGATGAGCACCAGGGATCAGGTCAATACGATGATCTACTGCCCTTTCAGGAGGTGCTTTCAAATACACTTAATTCATTGATATCCATAGAAGGTATGAGAAATGAAGAAAGTGGAATCAATACACAATGGAAAGCAGTATACAAAGAAGAATCCATTATATTTCCAAAATCAACTGTATTTACAAGAGATTCCTGAGAGGGATGTATATAATCACCTAAAATACTATACTGGGTGTTCCTATGTTGAAAAGAAAAAATATGACTAGACCAATCTATCTGGACTTGAAGAGTCTTAAACCACTCAATCCCTAATAACAAGTCTATATGTTCTAGGTGCATAATATAGCATTCCAGAGTATCTTTGTAGTCCTGAATCTGGATTGGTAGCATCTCCACCTTTCAATCCCATACTTGCCTTCCCGCAGGTAGGCGTACCTCATAGGTATGATCACTGGGTGTCGTATCAAGACTCAATTTTTGCACAAGTTTGTAGTTAACAAAATAGTGTGAGCTGCCAGGGTCTAGAAGAATGTGGATTCTAAGGCCATTCACTTCTCCATAAACTCGGAGAAGATCATGCAAGCCAAAAACTTTAGAGTTGAACAAACAATCACAACATGTACTAGGGCGAGAAAGTACAGTAACTGACATACCTGTCAAAGACAACTAGTTAGCTGCCTTTGGCTTGGGTCTTGCGTTGATCTTTGCACCCTTTTGCTTCGGGCACTCGTTACGCATGTGTCTTTTTTCTTCGCAGATGAAACAACATCCCTTCTTCTTGAGCTTCAAAGCCTTAAGGAGTCGTTTCTTCTTCGCTGGTGTCGAACTTGAATTCTTCGAAGGTTGGTCCGAAGACTTTCCTTCAGTCGTGTTAGCCATTGGTGCGGAGAACTTTCTTTTGTGCTTGTTCCCCTGCTCGGTAACGGGTTTAGACTTGGAAGAGACCATTGTATTATCATAGATACAAGCTGAATGAATGGCCTCGTCCAAAGTTTTGCATTTGTTATTTTTAACCTGTAAACGGCATGAGTCTGGTAAACCGGCTACGAAGAACCCCAAAAGAGTAGTGGGATCCATCTTTGTAGCTTTCATCTGCAAGTCCCTAAACTTCTGGAGGTAGACCTCATAAGTGAGGTGCTGTGAGGTCATGGTCAAAGCTGTAAACCGGGCAACAACATCATGATCATTCTCTTTCTTGAGGAATTCCTTCTTGAAGACGTCTTCAAATTGTGCCTAAGTCGTTGGCTTAGGGTTGAGTTTCTTCCACCAAAGCAAAGCTTTGCCTGAGAGGAAACATGCTGCTAATTGGATCTTTTTTCCATCATCATATGGATGAAACTGAAAATGGACCTGCCACTTATGTAGCCAAGTGTCCACGATCTCCTTGGTACACTGCTTTTGCTCGCCCCCGAACTATTCCGGACTAATGTTGGGACCTAAAGCAGAGGCCAAGGTATCCATACCCGAAAGAGTAGAGAGGATAGTGGTCAAAAGAGAGATGGAGTTCTGCAAAGCTTGCATCTGGGCGGCGATTTGTGCCTAACATTCCGAAGAAGAAGCTTTGAGAGCTACTTTGAACTCTCGGAAATCTGATTTTGACACATAATCGTCAAAAAGATCGACATCGGTATCTCCCATAGCCGGCAAGCCTTCGCGTTCGGCAAGGGACTCCAACTCGGATTCTTGGGTCGACATCTTGAAGAGGGCAAGTGGAGAGAAAATTCGATCTTGCACATGTCACCAGCCTGGACATTTCCCAGTATGAAAGGGGTCTGGTGGACTCCAGGATGTCTGAATATTTGAAAAGTACAAGCTTTGGGAATGGGGGATTATCCTAGAATACAAAGGACCACACTCCTAAAATTTAGGAGAGTTGCTATTTTTGGCCCGACTCCGATGGAAATTCTGTTCGCGTCATTACATCTGGAATTGAGCAGATACCAAGAGTTGGCAAAGTGCCTATGACAGAATGTCTACCAGTTGGGATATTTTTAGAGGTAAAGATTATGGAAGAACCCGTCTCTTAGATTGGGACATGTGGCAAGAAAGTGGACCAAAGTGAGACAAGTGGCTTGACACTTGTTAGAAAAAGGGATCAAAGTGAGACAAGTGGCCTCACACTTGTCACTTCACCTATTGTGTGGCTCTCCACTTGTCATCGTAACCTTCTCTTGCCATTTTAGCTCATGGGAGGCCCAAATCTATAAATTGGAGCCCTCTCTCTTCATTAATAGAGGCTCTCTTGCTGCACACTAGCCTCTACCACCGTTACAGGCTGCCCTAATGATGGCTACTCTCTTGCTCTCTCTCTTGAAGGCTGCCCATGACGAATACCGGCTGTTGGGAACTGTTTTGGAGGCTTCCATCGCGAAGAAATACTGAAGCCACCGTACCTACTGTACCAGCCACTGTACCTGCTGTACCAACCACTGTACCGACTATACCAGCCACTATACCTGCTGTACTAGTCATTGTACCTGTTGTACCAGCATTTGTACTTGTTGTACCTGCTGTACCAACCACCGTACCGACTATACCAGCCACTGAACCTGCTGTACCAGCCATTGTACTTGCTGTACCAACCATTGTACCTGTTGTACCGGCTGAATGGAGAGTTGTACTTGCTGTACCAGCTCTATTGCATGAAGACCCGTGGTTTTTGGGGAAGAATCAGTACCCACACGGAGGTATATGGATTATATTGTTGGCTCAGCATTTCTACAACCTATGTTCCGGCTTGGTAGCCTTGTGTTGGGCAGTGTTATGGCATTTGTATGTGGATAATCCGGCATCTCCCGTGGGGAGAGTAAGGCCCTCAAAGCTTGTACATGATATTATTCTCCTTGGGTAATAAAATACTCCGAGGGGGGGGTCGGCCCATTCCGGCCTCTATGCGGCGTCACACGTGCAAGCTCCATTTTCAGCATTTGTGGATGTTTTGTCCATCTTTATGTTTTATGCAAAGTGATGATGGATATGTGTTAAGGCTATGGCCATGTTTAAATGTTTTAATATGCATTGATGGTATCAACAAGTGTGTCAAAGGCCCTAGTCCCCCGGGCACCCGCCGCGAGTTTCATTGGTATCAGAGCATAGGCTTTCTTGGAAGCGGAGGCTTCCTTCTATCAATAAGGAAGAGAAAAGATCTCGAGTGGGGACCACACTTACCATCATTGCTATTAAGCATGGCCAGCCACTTCAGAGCCTATGAAGCAAGAGCATGAGCAATAGACAGCTTGGTCTAAGGATTTATGAATTCACAAAATTTATCTTGGAAGTATGGAGTTGGCTTTATGTGCAAACGTTTAGCACTCTTTCCATATGGATATTGTGGATTATATTATCAAGCTTACAGGCAAGCTATATGGAGATATATCTTAGGATATCTTAAGGATATGGTGACGAGATATTTCTTCTGGCTTCATGACCAACCTGGCAAAGAAAAGCTAAGTATACTTTGAGTTTGCAAAGTTAGTGCTTTTGCTATGAAGTGTTTTTGATGTTCACTAACCCTTGTATAGCTATGCAAAGAGAAAGGTGCTGTTGTTTGCCTTGAGATGGTTTCAGGGAAACATTGTTTATGGCTCCCTTTAATGGGATGAATTCTTTTCATGGCTCCCTTTATTGGGATGGAATATATCTATGGAGATTTCTTTCTTGGACGAGATTTATATAGATATTGGGCTTCACAAGCAATTTCTATGGACGAATCTGTCCGAGTTTATAGAGAAGAAATCTTTGGATATCTCATGGATATGATGCTTTTATGGATAAAATCCACCGCTACTCCAAGGTGTGTGGTTAGCACGGAGTATGTGGTAAGAGTTATGGTGTACAAGGATTATGGTATACAGGTCTATGGATTCCTGGACTTCTTTTCTAGGGATTTGGATCCATCCTCAGGTTTATGGATTATGTTTATGGCTCCCTTTTACTAGGATGGATTATTCTTTTTGGCTCCCTTTATTTGGGATGCATTGGACTTATGAAACTCATGATTCACATACCCTTAGTAGTGTTCTCTTCTCCTATTTGCTCTCTTGAAGATTGTTTCTACCATGTGAGGGTGGAACAATAGAGAGCAGATGGAAGGGAACATGGGCACTTCAAAGGGTAGCGAGAAGCACAACATACCCTGTGTAGTGTTCTCTTGTCCTACGTGCTCTCTTGAAGATTGTTTCTACCATCTGTGGGTGGAACAATAGAGAGCAGATGGAAGGGAACATGGGCACTTGAGAGGGTAGTGTGAGTTGGTGGCCGAAATGCCTACAAACTATTGGTGGCCGAAATGCCTATAAACAGCAGAAATGCTTATGGAACACCAGGTTATCTATGCTTGCAAGTGATTGTTTTATCTTGTTACTTGAGCCCACCTCTCATCCAAGGTGTGTGGTCAGGGTACCAACACGGAGTGCAAGTGGTAAAGTGGACATGACGGGACTTATGTCTATGCCAAGGCTCATGTGGACCGATGTCTTGTTGGCAGGAGACTTATTTTGTCTCGCCCATTTACTTGGGACATGGATTATGATATCTGGACTTATGGGACTGATTTGTCTCGCCCATTTACTTGGGACATGGATTATGACATCTGGACTTATGGGACTGTTTTGTCTCGCCCATTTACTTGGGACATGGATTATGATATCTGGACTTATGGGACTGATTTGTCTCGCCCATTTACTTGGGACATGGATTATGATATCTGGACTTATGGGACTGATTTGTCTCGCCCATTTATCTTGGGACATGGATTATGATATCTGGACTTATGGGACTCATTTGTCTCGCCCATTTACTTGGGACATCATTATGATATCTGGACTTATGGGACTGTTTTTTGTCTCGCCCATTTATCTTGGGACATGATTTTGATATTGGTATTATGGAGACTTATTTAGTCTCGCCCATTTCTTTGGGACATGGATTCTTCACTTATATTGGATTTTTGAGACTGTCTCGTCTCGCCCAATCGATGGGACATGATTATATCTTGAATATATGGCTTGAAGCTTAAAGTTGCGGACAACTTTTAAGAAGTTGGGGAGGATGTCACCAGCCTGGACATTTCCCAGTATGAAAGGGGTCTGGTGGACTCCAGGATGTCTGAATATTTGGAAAGTACAAGCTTTGGGAATGGGGGATTATCCTAGAATACAAAGGACCACACTCCTAAAATTTAGGAGAGTTGCTATTTTTGGCCCGACTCCGATGGAAATTCTGTTCGCGTCATTACATCTGGAATTGAGCAGATACCAAGAGTTGGCAAAGTGCCTATGACAAATGTCTACCAGTTGGGATATTTTTAGAGGTAAAGATTATGGAAGAACCCGTCTCTTAGATTGGGACATGTGGCAAGAAAGTGGACCAAAGTGAGACAAGTGGCTTGACACTTGTTAGAAAAAGGGATCAAAGTGAGACAAGTGGCCTCACACTTGTCACTTCACCTATTGTGTGGCTCTCCACTTGTCATCATAACCTTCTCTTGCCATTTTAGCTCATGGGAGGCCCAAATCTATAAATTGGAGCCCTCTCTCTTCATTAATAGAGGCTCTCTTGCTGCACACTAGCCTCTACCACCGTTATACAGGCTGCCCTAATGATGGCTACTCTCTTTCTCTCTCTCTTGAAGGCTGCCCATGAAGAATACCGGCTATTGGGGACTGTTTTGGAGGCTTCCATCGCGAAGAAATACTGAAGCCACCGTACCTACTGTACCTACTGTACCAGCCACTGTATTGGCTGTACCAACCACTGTACCTGCTGTACTAGTCATTGTACCTATTGTACCAACATTTGTACTTGCTGTACCTATTGTACCAACCACCGTACCGACTATACCAACCACTGAACTTGCTGTACCAGCCACTGTACTTGCTGTACCAGCCATTGTACCTGTTGTACCGACTGAATGGAGAGTTGTACTTGCTGTACCAGCTCTATTGCATGAAGACCCGTGGTTTTTGGGGAAGAATCAGTACCCACACGGAGGTATATGGATTATATTGTTGGCTCGGCATTTCTACAACCTATGTTCCGGCTTGGTAGCCTTGTGTTGGGCTGTGTTATGGCATTTGTATGTGGATAATCCGGCATCTCCCGTGGGGAGAGTAAGGCCCTCAAAGCTTGTACATGATATTATTCTCCTTGGGTAATAAAATACTCCAAGGGGGGGGTCGGCCCATTCCGGCCTCTATGCGGCGTCACACGTGCAAGCTCCATTTTCAGCATTTGTGGATGTTTTGTCCATCTTTATGTTTTATGCAAAGTGATGATGGATATGTGTTAAGGCTGTGGCCATGTTTAAATGTTTTAATATGCATTGATGGTATCAACAAGTGTGTCAAAGGCCCTAGTCCCCCGAGCACCCGCCGCGAGTTTCAGCACAAGAATAGTGCGAGAGAACTTGAGAGCTTGAGAGCTTGAAAACTTGAGAGATGTGTGGCAAGAAGCCCACTTAAGGGGTTTATATAATCTTCCCCAAAAGCAACTTGAGCTTTTGCTTTTGTGTTTTCATATATACATACATACATACATACATACATATTTATATATATATATATATATATATATATATATTCTGTTTTCTTTTTTTTTAACACCTTTAAACCTTAGGGAGAGTCTTTAAACACTTTTTTTTTTAAGTTTAATTTAAAAAAACGAAAGCAGTCCCAAATCGGCAGAATGCTTTTACTGTTTTTTTTTCTTCGCTCCCCTCCTGGATTTAGCGCTGCCGGCGCCTACGTTGCTGTCGTTGCCTAACATGCTGTCGTCACCTACGCTGCTGCCCTAGCGCCGCCTTTCGTGCAGGTGTCCAAGGCCGCCTGCGCCAGCCTGCCCGCGTAGGCGTGGCTCCTGCGTAGGCCTGGCCACAGGCCTGGGCGCCTGCCAGCCTAGCCTGGATGCCTACCTGCGTAGGCGTGGACGCTTGCCTGCGTAGGCTTGGCCAGTTGCCTACACGCCTGCCTGTCTGCATGCTTGCGCCTCCTACGTCCGGTAGCCCACCACCAACACGCGACCAGCACCGCCAACGATCCCATCTCGCGCTCTCTCTCTCTCGTTCAAACAAATGCGAAAATGCTTTTTCTTTGTTTTCTCTCTCAAAACCGTTCATGCAACTGCACAAACACCTTCAGCCTTCTTCTTGCAAAGCAAACAACCCTGCTAACCACCTACACTCTCATCACGGGTTTCTTTGATGAAAAAGCAACATACTATCTAAAAAAACAGCAGCATGCATAAACAAAACAGCAAGCTTCTTGAACACATACCTTTCTTCAACCTCATCTTCTCTACCTACCGACTTGCTCGTTCACAAGACATGCTCTGATACCACTATCAAATCCCCATAGGATCTCCTTGTAGAACGCTCCTAGTACGAGACTCGAAACCTGCAAACAAACCAAACAAACAAGGGGGGTGCACGCCTGACTCACCACCCAACCATAACAGCCATGGGCAAGCCCACAGACTTGGCTGTCCCCACCGAGCCACGGGCTGAGCTAACTAGGATGACGTACCGACCAATCTCTACCTCGCGACGTCCCATACCGCCACGAAGCTACCCTCGCGAGCCTCGAGACTGCTGTCGGCCTCGGCTGCGTAAAGCAAGTGCACGTCTGCACTAGATCCAGGCTCCCGACCATAGAGCTCTCACAAGTCACGCGAGACTCTATATGACTAATGACTAACCTTGGCCACCCTTTTATAGGCTCTTGGCCGGTCATCAGGCGTCCACACTTGGGCGCCCGCCTGTCCATACTTGGGTACCCGCCCGTTAGTCTATCCCTAACTCAGCTCGCCAATAAGCCTGCCTAGCTCCAAGCTTCCCCAAACCTCGAAGCTAGTCTTGCGTGCGTGTAGCACACGGTAGATACACACTATGTACATGACAAGGAGTAAGGTTGGCCCCGCGCTGTATTCAGTAACTACAGTACTGGAGTGTCCATGGTTGCATCTTCATCAACTTATCTTCTTCAAGCTCTTGCACACTATGAGCTACAGAGGGGATGTTAGAATTTGTGCATCTTCCTGTTGTGTGCGACTGGACATTTTATTTGGACACATGTATTTTCTCATGTTTGTCTAGTCGTGGGGTATTTTTGCTGCAATCAACCAGCTCCTTGAGGGCAGCCGCCAGCTTCTAGCCCCCCTATATAAGGGCTCTTCCTTTCTCACTTGTTAATCCAATATAACCTATTCACAGGCACATACGTTCTACACCATCTGGTGACTAATATTGCCATTGTAAAAGCCTCTTGCTACATAATAAAGATGTTCATTGTTTGATCTCTCTCTCTCTCTCCCCCCTCTATGTTTTGCTTATGCATCGTGCAACTTTATTGCTATTGAAGTAACTTATGGAATAACACTAACACACACCCTAGCCCATGTAATCAACCTCTTGCACTAAACTTCAAGACTCCCTAACCCAAGATAAGGCCGGAGATTTGCATCAAGAACGTAACTACGTTAAATACCTGATGTTCAAGTCCCCTAACCCAAGATTAGGCCGGCAAACCCTACGATTAACATTAGGACCATAACTATGTCAGCATGCACTACACCTAATTGGGAAACTACTCCTTTTTGTCCTCTATTTACGAGATCTATGGGTGTAACGGTAATTAACAGGCTATCGCACTAATCTTAAGGGTCCCCCAACCCAACATTAGGCTTGCTAACCCTACGGTTAGTGTTAGATACATAACACATATCGAGGCTGAGCAAACACAAGGAGACAAGATCAGCAAGATACCACTCAGACATCCATCACATTCTTTTTTGGGGCCTGAAGGTGACTCACTTGCATTTTTATGTTTCCATGTTTATGTTTATGATCTTCAGCTTACATATGGATCATATGTAACACTTTTGGTCTCATAGACCAATCGGGTCTTGAGTAGACGATAATGAAATCTTTCTCTCTCTCTCTCTCTCTCTCTCTCTCACACATACACACACACATTGCCACACACAAATCCATGCTTCACAACATTAAACCCTTCAATATTTTGAGATGATAAAATTATAGTTTCATGTTTCTAGGATGTGCTTAGAGTCAAAATATATAAAATTCACATCTATACAATCAGTGTTCTAAATTTAGACAAAAGGTTTATGTAAAATAAACCAAATTTCATCCAAATCAGTGACTTTGGAATCAAGATTTTCAAGCTTTCTTCTTCAGTAAAAATAGAATATTAAGAACATTAATTATAACCCAAATTCTAGAATTTTTATGGTTGATAGATCGAGCAAGGAAAAAGATAGAGCCCACATTTAGCCCAATGAAGGTCTTCCAAGGAGTGAAGGTCAAATTGCCAAAAAAAAATACTAGCACTTTCGGGTTGATGACATATTCTGAGATTCATCATTTTCTTTATCCATTAGATTGACCACTTATTTTCTATAGCAGCCATGAAAGGTCTGCTTCAGTTCACAAATTTGCTGAAAACAAATTGTAGACCTAGAGTGCGCAACATTTAAAAAATGGAAAAAAATACAGGAAAAATTGGGTCCTTTCACACTAGATCAAGCCAGTGTCCCTACAAAATGAGTCATGCAAAAAAGATTGTAGGGAGATCAAGAGTCCTAAACAGTTCTGGAATACAAAGGCAAGTAGACCCCAAAAAATTTTGCAGGCATTTTTTGGGTGAAAATTGAAGCTTGATTTGGATCGGAGGAAAGAAAATTGGACATCTAGAAAATAATTTACCTGCACAGGATTTCATAGTGTGGATTTTTAAGAGGAGGACCACAACACTGAGCAAGTGCATCATGTCACCGGCAAGCCTGAAGACGTTCATTGTGTCACCCTGTGCTTTTCTCTCCCAACAAGACGAAGGTTTTCTCCGACACCAAAATGCTAGGACTTTATATAGATAAGATAAATATCAGGTGTTGCACATAAATAAGTAAAACGGAAATCAGGAAAGCATAGGAGTATATATACTACTTCGTTATTTCCCCGTCGGTAAACTACACCCCACCTAGGGCTTACGTGGAACCCTTCTTGTTTCACACTTCTTGGCCATTACCACCTTTTCCCACGCTAAATAGTGAACCCATGCTTGACCACCCTTATTACTTGTGAATGTGGTATTGCTCTACAATTACCTCTGAAACGAACCTGGATCAGAATGGGCAAAAGCATAGCCAGGAGAATAGTTTTATTATGTCCCATTGGACTAAGCTTACAGCTTGAATGCCGAATTTCTGACTCTACCCCTTCGGATGGGTGTTTGAAGTTCTCGCGTGTGCAAAACATATGGTGACATAGAAACACCAACATAAGGATTCACACCCACATTTGTGAACAAACACTATCCATACAGTTCAACAGTATGTTATTTATGAATGGGCAAACTCCTTCCAATCATATTATTGACAAGTGATATTGATGCATCACCAAATGGCATCCACTTTTTCTTTCATTACCCTTTAGTGTATAAACTTTTTAGTTGGATTCACCATGTAATTGGTATCTAAGCTACCTCAAACTAGCTTCTCTCTTGTTGGAATTTGGATCTTCATTTTGGTGAGTGGTAAGGATTCATTTTCAACATGTATTTGGTGTGAGGCAGGAGTTCGCCATATTTGCATTTGAGGGCAAGTAGGTTCTATTTGGTAAGGATTCACTTTCGACATATATTTGGTTAGTGGTAAGGATTCACTTTCAACATGTATTTGGTGCAAGGCAGGAGTTCTCCATATTTGCATTTGAATTCATTAATCAAGGGGAGGCAAGGGTTCTCCAAAAAATGTGTCATTGTATATCTATTTGCACAAAGTTTGATTTGTTATAGTCAATTGATTGTAAAAGGAAAAAGGCAATACTGACAAGATAAATGTTTGGAGTAAATCAAATTTCAAAACTATATAGGAGTAGGGAGCCAGAAAGATCCAAAGTGGATGGCAAAGAAATTTGAGTGAAAATAGCATGGATGGCTATTATTGTGGGACAAATCATGTCACATAGCAAAGGACTCCTATAAAAAGGAGAATAACATTAAAAGTGGAAAGCTACAAGGTAACTATGTAGCTTCATGTAAGCGAGCAGAAGATAGAAGTGAGCAACTTTTTATGAAGCAACATATGCTTAGTTCCATGACTGCAGATGCACGGAATGCTAGAGATGTATGGTATATTGATTCAGGTGCTTCTAACCACATGACCACTCATGGTAAGTGGTTTGGAGATCTACAAAAAATTGAAAAACTAAGGGTATGTGAAAACACATGATGATATTGTGCATCCTATTTCACATGTTGGTAAGGTGTCATTGTCTATATAAGATGGCAAAATGAAGTACTTGGCTGATGTTCTTCATGTTCTAAACATTACAAAAAAACTAGTTTCTATTGGACAAATGCTTGAGCATGGTCTACAAGTGAGGTTTAACCCTCGTGGTTATTATGTAGAAGATTTAGATAATCATTGCCACATGGTTGTAAAGGGAAACATAATTGGTAAAATTTTACATTGGATGTAAACATGCCTGAAGTGTAGGCTACAATGTTTGCATATATAGTATAGGTGTGATTGTAGACATTGACATCGTATTGTTCATGTTAATATTCACTAACTAAAAAATATGCTCGCCCAAAGTATTATTATAGGTTTGTTGAAGTTCAAAGTGGATGGAATGCACAAAGCATGTGAAGCATGCCAATTGGAAAAAATAGTCTAAGCATGTATTTCCATATGATAAGAATGTAAGTCAAGCATGTGAAGCATGACAATTGGAAAAAATAGTCTAAGCATGCATTTCCATATGATAAGAATGTAAGTCAAAGCCAATTGGATGTGGTGTATTTTGATGTTTGCGGACCAACAAAGATGTCATCAATCAAAGGATTCCACCATTATGTATCTTTCATTGATAACCACAAACACTTGAACAGAAATTCACTAGAAAAAAACTAGATTGCACACTTCAAAGTGTTTGGGTGCATTATATATGAATATTACCAGAAAGGTGAGAAGAAATTTAGATCCCAAGGTAGAAAAATGTATCTTTATTGGATATTCCCTTGATAAAAAAGATTATAGATGCTATTATACCCCTACAAGTGAGATGTGAGCGATCAGAAAGATTATAGAGGCTATTACACCACTACACATGAGATACGAGTAAGTAGGGATGTTTTTTTATGAGTTTAAGAAGGCTTGGGACACCTTGGTAAATATGTACAGTATAAAAACTCAAGCTAGAAAGATGCAGCTAAAGTGAGAGTTGCATAATGTGACCACAGAAAAGATGAGTATTAATGATTACTCATAGTGAAAGTTAAAGGGCTTGTAGATTCCCTTGCTTCAACAATAAGGCAACTATGCATCATTAAGTAAACATAGTGATAGCAGAAGTGAGCAGCTATTTGTGATGTAGCACATGCTCAATTTATGATAAGAGATACATCAAGATCAGAAGATATTTGGTATGTGGATTCTGGTGGATTCTAGCACCTTTAACCATATGACCAGTCATGTTGTGAGTGGTTTAGAGATATGTAAAAAATGGAAAAACAAGGATATGTGGAAACATGAGATGATACTATAAACCCCATTACGCATATTAGTAAATTGAAGTACTTTGTATTGTCTATTTAAGATTACAAAATGAAGTACTTAGTAGATGTACTTCATGTTCCTAATATTATGAAAAGCTTGGGCTTTATGGGACGGATGGTTGAGCAGGGTTTGTGAGTGAGGTTGAAACCAAGGTATATGGAAACTTTATCGACACTCCTCTAAGGCTGGTGGGTGGTGAATAAGAGCCCTTCTCTCCTCCCTCATCTTGGTGGCTATGGTGGCTTCCTATGGACAATGTTGCAGTGGTATTAGAGTTGAATGATGACTCTTTCTCTCTCCATGCATGACCCACTCTTAAGAAAAGATAATATCTTTAAGTTTTTGAACACACATCTCTGTAAGATTTTTTGACGATTATGAGCTCTATGACGAAGACGAAGTCTTGGGAAAAATGGAGAGTAGAGAGTGTGTACTTGCACTTAGTGTGTGTGGCGGAAAACAAAAGTGTGGGGAGAGAGGGCGATAGCTCCCGTGTACAACAAAGTCGGCAAGCCGTGAGGGCAACTACGCCAATAGCAATCGGGCAGCAGAGAAAATGACAATAGCAGCTCCGTCTCAACCAGCCGACAACGCATGCAACACTCGGCGGGGGGGTTCACCTAAAAATATGTAAGTGTAACACGTGAGTTCATCAGGAGGGATATATTAATTCAAAAAATTTACATAATTAAATTTACAAGAGGGGTTTTTTAAACCAATTTTGAAAAAAAAAACATAAGTTCATGAAGAAAAAGGGGTCATTTTATTCATAAAAGTATGTAAGTGTAAGGGGTTTTTTAAATACCCCTTGAATGCACGTGATACATAAAATTTCTTAGAGATGAAGCCCCCGAGAGGCAACACTGATAGCCCAGCACAGGGGGCAGCCCCACCGACACCACCACAAACCCAGTGTAGTTGCACGACAGTACACAGGGCATGACAGTGCACAAGGTAGCACGACAACGGCAATAGCAACCCTTTCAATGGATGACATAACCTTGATGAGACAGACAATAAGACAAGCCTAACAAACAACCGTGAGAACCCACAAGGAGCTCTCTCTCTCTCTCTCTCTCTCTCTCTCTCTCTCTCTCTCTCTCTCTCTCTCTCTCTCTCTCTCTCTCTCTCTCTCTCTCTCTCTCTCTATCTTTAGTAGCCTAACAGGTAGCAACGTCACAAACGGTGGCACAACAGGTGCACATAGTAGCCTGCACATGCTAAGCACACTGACACATGCACAGCATAGGCATCATTTAATGTTGACGACTAGAAGAGAGAGCCTTTTATCTCTCTCATGACTACAACAAGAAATCCATCCATGGGAGCGGTAGCCTAGCAGCGGAGTGTGTGTGCAAGGTGTTTGCAAACAGCCACCCGATCTAGAGTATAGGGGGTGGAGTACATAGGTGGAGTGCCAAGCCAGCTTTGTTGGGCCAAACAAGCTAGCAACGCAATAGTTGGCATGACAACAAACAACTTGACTGTCGACCGGATGTCACACAAATGGTGAGATGACGATGCAACACGCCATTTGCTTCGAGGCTCCATCGGCTGTGCTAAGACACTCCAAGATATATTGGGTAGTTGGTTCCATTTGTGCATTCTGTAAAGTTTTTGCATTTAAATTTTGCATGGTTTTTCTAATTTTTATTCATTAAAAAAAGTGAGGGTAACATACATGTCTCAGGGGTGTTAGCGAAAAGCCAACATGTATTGTTATTCATGTTAACTTATTACAGACAAAGAACTTAAATGACTAACATCACAAACAAAAATAAACAAAAGACAGGTAATTGGCAAACCATCAGTATCTGTTTATATTGCTTCTTTTGCTCTAAATGATACATATGCTTGCGCTTTGCGCCATAAGATGTTAACAGTTGTGATACAACGTGACACACACTTCCAGTATGCCAAATGAATAATAATTAAGGATAAATGCATAACTATTCAGCGGATAACTATATCTAAGGGTAACTATGGGTTAACCACTTAGCACACCCGATGGGTAGTCTACCCCGCGGATGAAAGACAAACCCATTGATGAGACGAGGATAAGTAAAAACAAAATTGGATTCTATAGTTTCTTGAAAGAAATTTTTCTGAAATCTTAATCCAGTTTTATCTAATGCATTTCTAAAATCTATGTTCATAATATAGGCGAATGGATGAGCATGCCTATAAGATTGAAATTGAGACTATACGTAATCTGAAAAATAATGAGGATAAATATCTGGATTGGCAGCTTCTAGATGATCTTCAGTCTACTCCGTGACCTTCGACTGGTTACTCTGACCATATAGTCAGGTGATGGCACCTCGTCTTTGTGTTCAACCATGATATTCTGCACTATATGCTGGAGGGGAGGGGAAAATTGTGGGAGCGCAATGTCTCCATTGCTTCCATTATACATACTATGCATTGCTCCATCTCGAGCTCCCTCTGCAGAACTTGCACTGAATTTTTGAGTAGGTCTGTCTTGCCTGCACTTTCTTTAACATATTCTTTATGATCATTCTGAAGTCTTTGAAGGTCTTCTTCATATGCTTCCAACTTCTTCATTATATCTTTAGGCTATGTAGAAGTAGCAGCTTTTTCCTACAGCTTATTTATTCATCCGGATGGCATAATAAACTGGTCGAAACCATTCATCATCAGATTCTTACATAAGAACACTTCCAATTGCCACATCTGATGCATCAACAAAAACATGGAATGGTCTGGACCAATCTGGTGGTTGAAAAATTAGAGCAAATGTCAACATCAATTAAATATCAAAAAGCTTGCTAATAGGCATCTGACCATTCATACAGAACATCCTTCTTCGTGATACATCGGATAAGCCACATCCGCAAAATACTGCAAGAATCTATCATGCCATTTAATCTGACCCAGAAATCTTCCTAATTCCTTGCTATTGTGAGGTGCAATTAAAGCTTTGATTACCTCCACCTTCTTAGAATCCACCACAATTTCGGCTCTAACACTACGTGCCCTAATAAGATTTTGTTGTGGCTACTGCAAAGGCGCATTCAGCCGAATTGAGACTTAAACGGGCAGTATGGCCCCTCTCTAGATAGAATGCCAAAAACAAAAGATGCTCCACCATTTTGTTAAAGACACTAAAATAATCTAAGAATACTCTCATAAATGTGATTAAGTAATCATAGAAAATCTCGTGAACCATTCGTTGAAATGTTGCTAGAGCATTCATAAGACCAAATGTCATCACATTGGAAGCTTCCCATTTTGTGACAAAAGCTATCTTCTCTTGATCATCCGCGGAGCCATCAAGACTTGATTATATCCACTAAAGCCGTCCAAGAAAGAATACATTTCATGCCCTACCACATCATCTAACACTGAAGCCGTCCAAGAAAGAATACATTTCATGCCCTACCACATCATCTAACACTGAATCTGTGAACAGAAGAGGAAAAGGATATGTTTGAGTTGGAGCATTGAGCTTCTAGATAATCCACACAGACGCGGAGCTTTCCAATATTTTTTGGTACAATCACTATCGGCGACAGCCATGTCACCTTATCAAGTGGATAAATGAACCCTGCTTTCAAAAGTTTATCAATTTCCTCCTTAAGCTGTTTTACATAATGAGGGTTTATTTTGTAGCGTTGTTGCTTGATTGGAATGGCATCCTCCTTAAGATTGATATGATGTTGATAAAAATGAGGATCAACTCCCTTCATATCTTTATAACTCCAAGAAAATACATCCACATATGATTTTAATTATTGTTGGAGATTTTGTTTAAACTCTGCATCAAGCTTACTGCTGACCCATACCATCTTTGGAATGGCATCCTCCTTAAGATTGATATGATGTTGATAAAATTGAGGATTAACTCCCTTCATATCTTTATAACTCTAAGCAAATACATCCACATATGATTCTAATAATTCCTAGAGATTTTGTTTAAACTCTGCATCACGTTTACTACTGACCTAGACCATCTCTGGATCCTCCGCATCTCCAAGATTCATGTCTTCCAGCACATCTAATATGACTCAATAGATATGCTCCATCTCTCTCTCATGATTTTCTTATGCCGCAAGATGAGAGCTTGAAATTCTTCCGGTATGCTTGCTCTAGGACGCTGGGGACTTGACCATATCTAGAGTCAAATTATAATGGGAAATAATTTTATCCACGTCCACTTCAAAGAGTTATACTAAATGTGGATTTCAATTAAGGATTTCTTCCTCCTCATCTGCATTAACTCCCTCAAGCCAGTTCAATCTTTCAGCACAAATTGGGGGGACGAATTGTTGTAACATATCGTGGGACGCCACTTGTACACAGACTTTCTTCTTCTAGTTCCAGATTGTAATCTGATCAGTTGCCTAGTTGTGTTTAATCTTTGCTTGTCTCATCCATGGCTTGTCCAACAGCATGGGGTAAGATCCGGCAACTCCTTCCATTTTGAACACAACGAAAGCTACTGGGAAATCACATCCTATTATTTGGATTTCAGAGTTTCGGATTAACCCAAGTGGCTTCACTCTTTGCTACTCTGCCATTCGGATGAGAAATGGAGCCGGTTCCAATGCTCTCTCTAGGATGCCCAATTTTCGATAGGTTTTATCCGTCGTGATAATATTTACTCCAGATCTACCATCAAAAACCATACCTTCAATGGTCTTCCCATATATCTGAACTGTTACTTCTGGAATCGTCTCATCCCAATCCGCAACTGGCTAGACTTTAAAAGTTGAGTGGTCCTCTTTGTCTTCCTGGGAGCTCACTACTGCGATTAGAACCTCAGCAAGGTAGTCTTCACCCACAACCCAGGGAATTCATTTTCCATAGAAAGGGACATTAGCTATGTGCATGAAACTCATAAAAACCCCCTATTTAAGTTTCTCTAAAAAGTAAACTATACCCCTTTCTAAGCATATGAGTCCCAATTATGAAATTGAAGTACCCCCTATTAAGGTTTAAAAATTAAATAGCAGATATTGATGTTATACATGTGACAAGTTGCAGCCCATGTAAGTGACATGGATTTAAGTGCTAGAAGCACAAAGACCTAAATGTACTATCCAAAAATTGTTCCATGTGTGGTTAGCTTAAAAAACTAGTAAACTAATCAAGTTTTCAAACTAGACCACTAGATCACATATTGTAAACTACAAGAAGAAATGAAACCCCTACTTTCATTGTCCCCTGCTCCCTTGTCCCCCCCTCCCCTGCCACCATAAATTCCCCTCACCCCCTAACTTATAAGCTTAAGCCCCCCCTTCCAAAAACCCACACCTTTACACTCAAATGGTACCATAAGATATGGCTTGTCAATGCCCTGGAACCCACAAGCTTTCGGATTAACTGTGTACGGTAATTAGGTACAAGACACAATAGATGATCCAGTGTTATATTGAGCCTCATATTCTTCAGATCTTCCCAAAGATCATACTCAAACGCTTCCGTCTTTCCACATCTGGATCGATTCTACTTTCTAGGCTGCTGGACAATATCATTCCGCTTTGATGGACTTCTCTTCACCAGGGTCTACTCCCCCATTTGACTGAAGGTTCCCGCTTCTTGTGGCTTATGTATAACTTCTTGCCTCTTCGGCGGAGTATCATCCAACTAGACTTCTGTCACACATCCTATGTGAACTGGCACTTTCCGGCCTCCTTCATATTTTTTGAGTTCCTCCCAGATGGAAAATTCTTCATGCACCATCCGTGCAACTAATTCTTACTTTGGCCTTCGTCGAGCTTCCCAGAAGCAAGAACGATAAACGTACTTGCATGACTGTGCTTTGTTAACGCAATGTCGGACTTGTCGGTGAACGGTGCTCAACCACTAGAATCTGGGAAGGAACCTGATGATCATATCGAACTGCCCCTTGTGCTTCTTGCACTAACTTGGCAACCTGGTTCTAGAAACCCCTCATTCAATCCGCAAGGTTTATCCTTTGCCCTTGGCAAATCATGCTTCTCTTTCGTCCACTGGCTCCTGTGAACATGTCACCACCAATATAGCCCATTGGTGGACTGTCTTCCACCAGAATAGGCTCAATCTAGACCATATTAATTGCCAAGGTCTAAGAAGTAGACTCCTCCCATGATTTTGTTGTAATTCCCCTTGATGGCACTTCCACGTCGGACCTTCAAACTTGCGGTGACCTGGGGCTTTACAGAAATAACAATGAAAGTTGCCTCCGGGTGCACCTCTAGATCTGCTGCACCCATAAGGACGATAAGGTGGTGAGCCAACATTTACCAGATTGACGGGTGCCACTTGTTGTACGAAATCGCTGGGTTGCACTAAACCTGTGGCTCGTTGTTGCAGGCGAACGATGAACATGCCTTCTGTGCTATGTGTGTTGGTCTAGCAGATCGCACAATATGGGGTCATCTTGCACTCCTCCTTGTTGGTAAGAACTTGGGGCACACCAACCTCCATGACGCATAATGAACACGACTATTGTATCGGCAAGCTTATGTGCTATATGTGTTGATCTCACAGACCGCACAATATGGGGTCATCTTGCACTCCTCCTTGGTAAGAACTTGGCACACAAAACTCCAGGATGAAATCCAAATCTAGTCCCTCCCGCACTTCCTCCCATGAACTTTGTCAATACTACCAATAGTCGTTCATTGACTTCCTTGTCCAGCTTCTAGCTCCGCTTCTTTCAATTCTAGTGCTTGGAATCTGAATTGAACTTCGAATCTAAGTCCGCATCCAAAGTTTCCTTCTCTTCCTGGTCATCATTCAAGAAATCCAAATCGTGCTTATGCTTTTCCATTCTTAGAAGTGCGACTTGTCAAGCTGCACTGCTCAACACTATGGGCAGGCTTCCACCAATGCATCTAATCCCTCAACTGTAAGATCCACCAAAGCATCAACTCGCTTCAGCTTTTTACACAATTCATGAAAAAACCATTCCTCCATCAAAGCTTTAGTTTGATGATCTGTAGGATCCACCCAACTCCAAAGAGTAAAAAAACGTACTGCATAATCTTCCACTGGTAAACTGTTTCTATGCCAATCGATGGAGCTTATCTAGCACTTGGGAAGAGGTCTTGTCTTTCCAAAAATGGTGAAGGAAAGCATCTTGTAGATCCTCAATCATACCCTTGCTCATTCTAGAGAGTTTTCAGATCATCTAGTTCTTTCTTAATATCCGGATCAAAGAATGGAATAATGAATGGTTTTGAATTCAATGTGGTCAACAATGCCCCAATGATTGGCTAACTGGATAGCGGTGAATTCAGCAGGATAATGATAAATGTATGAGAGTGCATAGGCATCGACAATCATAATCTAGACATAAATGAGAACATGGCGACACCACATTGCAATGGACGATTTCGAAATTCTCGATCTCTAAAAGGTCAAAAACAATCGCATGCTTAGCTGGTCCTATAAGCCCAAGGTGCAACCGGCAACTTTTGTTCCCAATCGTATGGTTGGCCTCCATAGTTTTGGTCGGAATGGCACACAGGAATTTGTTCGTGCTTTTTGCTTGGCCATTAGCTTGTGGGGTAATATGGGGAGGACTTTATGTGGGTGATAAGGAACTCTTGTAAGAGGAATGTGATTACCTCATTAATGAAGTGTGTCCCATTGTCACTGACGAGCTCGAGGGGGCAACTGAAGCGAGTGATGATTGATTCATAAAGAAATTTAGCAGTCCATCTAGCATCAACCTTGCGAGTTGCACGAGCTTCTACCCACTTGGTGCAATAATATGTTAAGCAGCAGTTATATAACGTGCTTAAGTGTATTTGGATGTTGGACTAATAGGTCCAATGAAATCTATGCCCCATTTCTCAAATGGCTGTAAGGACACAATAGGGTTCAGCAGGGGCATGTGGTCTTTGAAACGGGGAATGGCTGTACCTTGGCACTCATCACACCGTTTAACATATTCTATAGTGTCAGCCCCATTAGAGTGGACCACCATAACCTAGCCACCATGAGGATCTTACGAGCAGTGATATCTACTGTTGCAAAGTGCCCCCCAACGCAGGCAGATGCTACACCGACTAGTCCACATCTACCTACTCCACTTAGCGTGTTCACATTATGGACTGCTTGTATATACTCTATTATGTGTGTTAGTCACTTTATCTTCTTTGTAGACCTCTTTTGTTGTGTGAAGAAGTAGAAGGAATTTCAGCCTCTCACCTTGTGTGTTCTCTTCTAGGGTTTGTGTGAGTGTGTGTGTGCTTGCAACAGCTTAAGATCTCTTCCCCCCTACATCTTTTCATGATATCAGAGCCTGGTTCATGCTAAGGGCTGAGCAGTAAGCAAGAGAAGCACAGGAAGCAGTACGAGAGTAAGAGCTGCATCTACTCTTCCCCCTTTGTGTTGGCTACTACACCCTGTCGAGAGCTCTTTGGGAGGCACCAACAAACAAACTTCGATTGAGGAGCTTTCTTCTCGTGGGAGTAGAGCTACAAGGCAACTACATGCTTCGTTGGATAGTATTTTTTGGGTCAAAAAAGTGTTTCGACCGCGTCTGGATCTCCGTTTTTCAATTTATAGGCGTTCACGGGCACTGTGGGTAAGTTTTGATTCTCTACAGAACTCTGTTTTTGGAACTGCAGGAAGGGTGATTGGTTGTGCAGACACTGTGTGTACTGCAAAGAGGTCTCAAAGTTGCCATTGGGTGTATGTATGTGAATTGAGGTCATTGTGTGTGAGAGTCTAGGTGCAATATAGTACCGCTCTGCAAAAAATACAGCAAGTTGTGCAGATCAAGCAGCAGATCAAGCAAGAGTACTGTAGGAAAGATGTTGAATGATGGAATAAACCACATTGTTTCAAAGAATCTTAACAAGAACAACTTGCATGCTTGGAGGTTTAGATTTACAAATTTCATGTTACTGGGACTACATTGAAGGTGAACATGAGGAGGCACCAAAGATCCGAAGATTAATCCAACTGCTACAAATGTAAAAGAGTTCAAGGATTGGAATCAAGGAGCAAGGAAAGTCATGTATTGGCTTTTTATTAGTATCTAGGACACCATGATTGGGCATATATAGGATGCCAAGTCACCTAAGGAGGCATGGGACACCTTGGTGAAGTTGTATGAAACTAACACCAAGGCATGAAAGATTCAGTTGAAGAATGAGCTTCATACTGTGGAGAAGAAGAATATGTCTATGAATGATTATGCTCAAGGGCATTGTGGAATCCCTTGCATCAATTGGTGTTTCTGTTGTGTTGATGATGAGGTGGAAGTGTGTCTACATGGTCTCGGGCCACAATACAAGGCGTTCAAGATGTCTATTCAAACTCGGGAGAACATTCCCAACTTCATAGATTTGGTGTCAATGCTTATCATTGAAGAGAAGAACTTGGGTGAAGATCAACAGTCTTCACAAAATAAAAACAGTTCAACTTTCTTCTTCTCAACCCCTCTCAAGGTTGAGAAGCTTTCTAAATGATTGTTTTAATTCAAATCAAGCTTTCCCTAAAAGTCTTAATGCTTAATTAAGAGAAAGTTAATCTTTATGCTTATTTATAATGCTTTCTTTAAGTAATTCTCTCTCTCTCTAAAAGAATAGCCATCTTTATGGCTAATTACCTTGGAAAAGGATGCTTCTCAATGACAGTCTCTTAATTCAAAGCTAAACTCTAGGCTTGATGAGCTAGAGAGTAAGAAAATGGTATTTTCATGATTTTGTGCTATTAAAATAATGGTAAATTCTTTTAGATTATTTATGAGTAGTTAAAAACTACTTTAATTCATTCTAAATGTGAAATGGATTATCCTAATAATTTGGGAAAAGAGGAATGTTGAAATTAGCTTAATCTAGTGAGATAATCATAATTATGTTTATAATTATGGTTAAAATTATGATTTAAATTCATAGTTTGATTTTAAGCATAAAAGAGGAACTACTATCATATTTTCATTACAAGCTTTTACTCTTTTAGGAAAAATTGAGAATTATTAGTAATAGCAGCGAAGCTATGGTAAAATTTTTAGAAAATAATACATATCTTATTTTTATGCATAATGCTAAAAGAGGACTTCCTACCATATTCTAGGATTGGACATCCTATGCAAAAAGAATGATTTTCATCATATTCATGTGAAATAAATTTTTAGTATTTATGCATAAATATTTAATTAAAAAAAAGATAAATTTTTGGTAAATTTATTTTCATGCAAAAGAGGAATTCTCATGATATTGAGATCCAAGTAATTAAATAGTAAAAGAGGAATTTTTGGCATAATTCAAATTATAAGTATTTATCAAAAGTGAAATTTTGAGTATTATTATTTTTATTGGAAAATATGGGTAGAATTGATTTTTGTAAATCCCATGAATCTTTTACTGAGAAATTTGAGAAAGAATATAAAAATATCCATCGAGAAAACTTGGATAATTCTTATTCAGAAAAGAGAATCTGGAATCCCTGGGAGGATCAAGGATCCAATGAGTAAACGGAAGTTTAGAATTAATTCTTATTATAATGAAGCTTAAGGAATGAAAATACAATACGTAAATGCTCTTTCTGAGTTTTTACTATTCAATTCTGATAAGGTTTATTTTCCCTTTTTAAACCTTCAATAACACTATGATACGTAGAGTCAATGGGATCAAGAAAAAGTACCTTTAACTAGGCCAAGCAATTGGCAAAAACTTAGAAAAGTCCTATCAGTATCGAAAGTAGAAAACGGTACTAAAGTGGATGTGATAAGATGTAATGTGGATTTGAATGAATGTGATGTGGATTTAAATGAATGTGATGGGATGTAAATGGATGATGCGATGTGATTAGATGAGATGTGAATGTGACAAGAGGAGATGTAAATGTGATGTGATAAGATGTGAATGTGATGTGAAAAGATGTGAATGTGATGTGATGAGATGTGAGTGGATGTGATGAGATGTGGATGAGATGTGATGTGATGTAAATGGATGTGGATGTGAATGTGATGAGATGTGATGTGATGTAAATGGATGTGGATGTGAATGTGATGAGATGTGATGATATGTGAAAGGATGTGATGTGATGTAAATGGACGAGAATGAGATGTGATGTGATAGATGTGCATGTGAATGAATGGATGGATGTGGATAGATGTGAATGTGAATGAATGAATGGATGTGGATGAATGTGATGAAATATGAATGAATGTGGTGTGATATGGATAGATGTGGATGTGATGTAATGTGGATGGAATGAATGAGATGTGATATGGATAGATGTGGATGTGATGTAATGTGGATGGAATGAATGAGATGTGATATGGATAGATGTGGATGTGATGTAATGTGGATGGAATGAATGTGATGTGATGTAGATGGATGTGAACGAGATGTGATAAGATGAGGATGGATGTGACGAGATGTGAATGAATGTGGGATGTGAATGGGTGTGATGGATGTGAATGGATGTGATGAGATGTGAGTGGATATGGTGAGATGTGAATGGATGTGATGTGATGTGATGTGGATTTGGTTAGATATGAATGGATGAGATATGATGTGGATAGATGAGATGTGATGTGATGTGGACTTGGGTAGATGTGAATGGATGTGAAGTGATATAAATAGATGTGAACATGATGTGATATGAATGGATGAGATGTGATGTGGATATGTTGTGACGTGATGTGATGAGGATAGACGTGATGAGATATAATATGATGTGATTAGATGACAATGGATGAAGACGATGTGAATACATATGACTGGATGTGGAATAAGCAATGTGAATTGATGTACAAGAATGTGGAATAAGGAGAAATGATGTGGAACAAAGTGGAAAGATGAGAGTTCATTAGAAACTGCATTTATGAAACCTGTTTTTAAATGAGTGTTTTATGTCAAGAATGCTGGGGAAGCATTTTGACCATCTTGTGAATAAGATCGTGGCCGTTGATTCTTTTCCATAGAACAATTTTTGTCCGGGATTTCATCTATCGAACTAAACAGAAATTGATGGATCCATCAGTCTCAATTTATGGATCCATCAGTCCAGCCCTAACCCCATCCAGTCCCATGGGTTAGAGCCAACCGCCCAACCTCTGTAGTGATAGGATCCAATTAGGAATTTGGTTAGGTTTTGTCCCGGGTACCACGGAAAAGAGTTCCCAGGCCCCCTAGCCAGATGTTCGTGCAAATATAAAACTAGTCACACCACTTACACACCCAATACGAAATTGTGTTTTTCTCAGCATTAGCTATCTTTAAAACAATCCTTTAATGAAACCATTGTGTCACTGATCACAATCCTCAAAATCTCTAGTTGAATCCTTATTTCCAATCATTCCTTCATCGGTGTACTTATGGCATCATTGGCAACCAGAACGTTCACCACCTGTTCACACAGGGGCCTGTTCGATAGTTCCTAGCTCATAGTAACCGGCAATATATTCACATAACAAAATGGAATCTCCGTGGAAGATCAGCAAGATCAACCAACAGATCCATATAAAAGAGCCATGGACTCATCTGTTGAGGACCAACAAGGTCAATCAACCAAATCCATGCCCGGTTTCAGAAAACAACTCTTACTCCTTGTTCCAATATCTTCCATGACGCACGTGTGGGTATCTTTGGTGACCCAGAGCCCGAGTACCGTATGGTCAGCACCTAGGATCCTTCGCAGGTCACCTAGCGCTTCACTCATAGGCCGCTTCCTTGGTCCCTTATCCACCGTACCGGAAGCTCACCATTTAAATCAAACCGAGGCTGGTTAAGACCTCGGTCGACCTTGCTACGCGAGACGTCCTCCATTGACTCTCTGTTCAGCAGTTGCAACTTTATCAGTTAGGTCTCCACGACCTTAATCACAAGACAGTCAAAATGCTTCCCCAACATTCTTGACATAAAATAGTCATTTACAAACAGATCACAAATACAATTTCTATATTGAACTCTTGTATTTCCACATTATCCCTCATCAGTCCACATTACTTATTCCACATTTCATTCATATGTGTACTCATTCTCATCCAATCACATCATTTTCCATCTCATCACCTCAGATTCATTCACATCACATATCATTTATTCACATCCCAATTCACATGTCATCACATCTCATCCATTCACTCATATCGACGACACATCGTTTCACATACACATTCGCATTCATTATTCTACATACACATCCACATTCGTACATCCACTTCCACATCTGCATTCATACATACACACCCATATCCACATCCATACATTCACTTCCACTTCCACTTCCACATCCGCATTCATACATACACACCCATATCCACATCTATACATTCACATCCACATCTACATTCATACATCCACGCATCCATTTTCACATCCACATTCATACATCCACATCCACATCCATATCCACATTCATACATCCACATCCACATCCACATCCATACATCCACATCCACACATCCACATCCACATCTATATCCACATTCATACATCCACATCCACATCCATACATCCATTTTCACATCCACATCCACATCCATCTACATCAACCCACATCATTCACACATCAAACCACATCATCCATTCACATCTGATTCACATGCCATCATTCATTCACATCCTAATTCACAGGACATCACTTCTATTCATCCATTTTCATTTATCTGATTCATATCACTTCTATCCATCCATTTACATCTATCTGATTCCTATCACATCTCATCACATCTATTTATAGAATGTAAGAGAATTCTAATTTTTTGATATAAAGATTCTTTACGCATCTAACTAGGCATAAAGACAACCTTAGTAGGAATAACACTTTTAAAAAAATCCTTTTATGCATCTATTTGGCATAAATTCAATTTAAAGGAAAATAGCACTTTTGAATTAAAAATAAACCTTTTATGCATTTTACTATGCATAAATTCCATTCTAATGAGAATAACACTTTCAAAATAAAAATCAATCTTTTATGCATCTTCCTATGCATAAATTCATTTTAAATGAGAATGACACTTTTGAATCAAAAATCAATCTTTTATGCATCTTCCTATGCATAAAATCAAAATGGATGAAAATAACTCTTTTGAACTAAAAATAGATTTCTTTATGCATCATTCTATGCATAAAATCAAAATTGATGAAAATAACACTTTTGGATTAAAATAAATTCTTTATGTATCTTTTCATGCATAAATCCAGGAACCTTAATTTAAAATTTCAAAAAAATCTTGACCCTCAGGATAAGGCCTCTTGAACATATATACTTGATTTCTAATGCACCTTCTGAAAATCTTTTTGAACTTTTGTTTCGGGGGAACTTATTTTAATAAGAAGAGATATTTTTCCATCCAAAAATATTTAAAAATTGAATTACCACTCTCTAGAAGATTTTCTCTCTCTAGGCCAAAACTGGTAGAAACAAGATCCTTTATATTTCTGAAGAGGGATTTGTCTACCGACCTTGCTACGCTCCGTCAGCTGTTGCAACTTTATCAGGTAGGTCTCCACGACCACATTCTCAAGACAATCAAAATGCTTCCCCAGCATTCTTGACATAAAACAATCATTTACAAACAGTTCACAAATACAGTTTCTATAATGAACTCACATCCTTCCAGATTGTTCCACATCAATCCATATTACTTTATCCAAATCCAAATCATATGTGTATCCATTCTTGACCAGATACATCATTTTCCATCCCATCACATCAGATTCATTCACTTCACATAACATCCATTCCTATCTTTCTTAATTTACATTACGTCTCATCACATCCATTTCTCATTACATCTCATTCGTTTAGATCTTATATTATTCATTCACATTCTGATTCACATGACATCTCATCTCATCCATTCGCTCATATCGACTTCATATCCATTTACATTCATATTTGCATTCATTATTCCACATACACATTCATACATCCACATTCACACATCCACTTTCATACATCCACATTCACATCTACATCCATACATCCATTTTCACATCCACATTCATACATCCACATCCACATCCACATTCATACATCCTCATCCACATCTACATTCATACATCCATTTTCACATCCACATTCATACATCCACATCCACATCTACATTCATACATCCACATTCACATTCACATCCATACATCCATATCCACATTCCACATTCATACATCCACATCCACATTCACATTCATACATCCATTCACATTCACATCCATACATCCATATCCATATTCCACATTCATACATCCATATTCACATTCCACATTCATACATCCATATCCACATTCACATTCATACATCCATTTTCACATCCTCATTCATTCATCCATATCCACATTCACATTCATACATCCATTTTCACATCCTCATTCATCCACATCCACATCCACATTCATACATCCATATCCACATTCACATTCATACATCTATTTTCACATCCTCATTCATCCACATCCGCATCTACATCCATACATCCACATCCACATCCACATTCACATTCACATACATCCACATTCTTACATCCATTCTTTCACATACATACATCTCCATCTATTCCTCGTTCATTTTCATCTATCTGATTCGTTTCACATCCTCATATCTATTTATAGAATACAAGAGAATTCTTATTTTTGATATAAGATTTCTTTACGCATCTATTATGCATAACTTCCATTTTAAGGAGAATAACACTTTCGAAATAAAAATCAATCTTTTATGCATCTTCCTATGCATAAATTCATTTTAAATGAGAATGACACTTTTGAATTAAAAATCAATCTTTTATGCATCTTCCTATGCATAAAATCAAAATTGACGAAAATAACTCTTTTGAACTAAAAATAGATTTCTTTATGCATCTAAAATTAAAATTGATGAAAATAACTCTTTTGAAATAAAAATAGATTTCTTTATGCATCTAAAATTAAAATTGATGAAAATAACTCTTTTGAAATAAAAATAGATTTCTTTATGCATCTAACTCTTTTGAAATAAAAATAGATTTCTTTATGCATCTTTCTATGCATAAAATCAAGATTGATGAGAATAACACTTTTAGATTAAAATAAATTCTTTATGCATCTTTCCATACATAAATCCAATTTAGTAGGAATTACACTTTTAGAATAAAAGAATTTCTCTTATGCATCTAATTTAGGCATAAAATCATTTATGATGAAAATCACACTTTTGATATAAAAAAAATATCTTTTATGCATATGTTTATGCATACAAATCATTTATGATGAAAATCACTCTTTTAATATAAAAGAATTTCTTTTATGCATCTAATTTATGCATAAAATCATTTATGATAAAAATAACACTTTTAATATAAAAAAATATCTTTTATGCATACAATTCATTTATGATGAAAATCACTCTTTTAATATAAAAGAATTTCTTTTATACATCTAATTTATGCATAAAATCATTTATGATGAAAATAACACTTTTAATATAAAAAAATATCTTTTATGCATATGTTTATGCATACAAATCATTTATGATGAAAATCACTCTTTTAATATAAAAGAATTTCTTTTATGCATAAAATCATTTATGATGAAAATAACACTTTTAATATAAAAAATATCTTTTATGCATAAAAATCATTTATGATGAAAGTAACACTTTTATAATAAAAAAAATAATCTTTTATGCATACTTCTATCCATGAAAATTAAATATGATAAAACTAACACTTTTATAATAAAAAAATAATCTTTTATGCATACTTCTATGCATGAAAATTAAATATGATAAAAGTAACACTTTTATAATAAAAAAATAATCTTTTATGCATACTTCTATGCATGAAAATTAAATATAATAAAAGCAACACTTTTATAATAAAAAAAATCTTTTATGCATACTTCTATGCATGAAAATTCAAATATGATAAAAGTAACACTTTTATAATAAAAAAATAAACTTTTGTGCATACTTTTATGCATAAAAATCAAATATGATAAAAGTAACTCTTTTATAAAAAAATAATCTTTTATGCATACTTCTATGCATGAAAATTCAAATATGATAAAAGTAACACTTTTATAATAAAAAAATAATCTTTTATGCATACTTTTATGCATAAAAATTCAAATATGATAAAAGTAACACTTTTATAATAATAAAATAATCTTTTATGCATACTTCTATGCATGAAAATCAAATATGATAAAAGTAATACTTTTATGATAAAAAAAAATCTTTTATGCATACTTTTATGCATAAAAATCAGTTATGATAAAAGTAACTCTTTTATAAGAAATCAGTTATGATAAAAGTAACTCTTTTATAAAAAAAATAATCTTTTATGCATACTTCTATGCATGAAAATTCAAATACGATAAAAGTAACACTTTTATAATAAAAAAATAAACTTTTATGCATACTTTTATGCATAAAAATTCAAATATGATAAAAGTAACACTTTTACAATAAAAAAATAATCTTTTATGCATATTTCTATGCATGAAAATCAAATATGATAAAAGTAACACTTTTATAATAAAAAAATAATCTTTTATGCATACTTTTATGCATAAAAATCAATAATAATGAAAGTAATACTTTTATAATAAAACTAAATTTCTTTTATACAAATAGTCAAAATGAATCTTCTATGCATGAAAATGACACTTTAGAATATAGAAATCATAAGGATTACTCTTTTAGAATAATGAAAGATAATTCTTGTTTCCAAATTTTTGAAAAATTTTGCCATAACCTCCTTTGTATGGCTGACCATTTTTCAATTTTAAGTCTCTAAAATTAATTAGAAATGCATCAAGAGTATTTAAATCATTCTAAAGTAACATTTTTCTACTTATTTATTAAGAGAAACATTATGAATAAACTTGATTTTATTCATTAATCATTCACCTAGGATAAAGAATGGTTGGATTTACTAGAGAAGAGAGGGGAATGCCTTTTGCAATGAGGCATAACATCATTTGCAATGAAGAGAAGACAAAAATCATAAAAAACCATTAAATGAATGGTAAAGAGAAGAATCTCCAACTTACTAATGAATTTGAGAGCTTTCCTTTGGCTTGATGGTTTGAGGGTTTTACTCTTGTTTGAAA
Source organism: Cibotium barometz (assembly GCF_041138505.1). NCBI lineage: Eukaryota > Viridiplantae > Streptophyta > Polypodiopsida > Cyatheales > Cibotiaceae > Cibotium > Cibotium barometz. The sequence goes on along the minus strand of NC_141062.1, from coordinate 8,809,636 downwards.
CAAGAGTGGCCACCAATCTTTTGGAAGAGGAAAGGTCAAAAAACTAATGAATTATGAGTAAATTCACAGTTTTCTGGCACTTGGGAGAGACAGGGTAACAGTGCAAAAACACTATTGAGTTTCAACAAAGGGGAAGGCTTCTATTTATAGGAAAAAGTGAGCTTCTAACCAAGCAAAGTGATTAGACTAGAGCTTTTCGGATCAGTTTGGTCAATTTTTGACCATTTTTTTGACCATTTTTAGGTCAGTTTTGCTCACTTTTTGGATCTAGTTGAAACAGGAGAGAGGAGAGATAAAAATATCTCATTATTTGGGAGTTTAAAACTCATTCAAGCATGTGAAATAGGCACCTCCTTCATGAGGAAAATTCCCCCATATTGAGGTGTCAAAAATGCATCATTACTTCTAAATATCTCTTTTTTTAAAGTATTAACCTTGTCCTTAGTCAACTCTTCATCTTATGTGAGTATTTACTCATTTTTGGGAGATTTTTCTTTTATTTTTCTATTTATCTCCTCCCTACATTTGGATGAATCTTATTGGTCCATAGGAACCTTAATTTAAAATTTCGAAAAAATCTTCACCCCCCAGGATAATGCCTCTTGAATAGATTATACTTAATTTCTAATGCACCTTCTGAAAATCTTTTTGAACTTCTGTTTCAGAGGAACTTATTTTAATAAGATGAGATATTTTTCTATCCAAAAATATTTAAAAATTAAATTATCACTCTCTAGAAGATTTTCTCTCTCTAGGTCAAAACTGGTAGAAACAAGATCTTTTATATTTTTGAAGAGGGATTTGACTATAGGGGAAGATACTGGACATTCTGAGAGGCTGGGGAGGAATCTTACAAAGAGGAATTCCCATCATATTTGGAATTCAATCATTTAAATGGGTAAAGAAGAATTCTTGGTATATTTGAAATATTGAATATTTTTATTTAATTTAAAGAGGAATTTTAGATAGATTTAAGTTATGATAAAAGAGGATTTCCTGTGACAATTGGATTGCACTCATTAAATGAGAAAAAGAGAAATTTCAAGCTTATTCAAAAAAATAGATATTGGTATTTAGTTAAAAGAAAATTTTTATGATATTTAAGAAAATAAAGATTTGAATTAATTTTAGGTGTCAAAAGATGAATTTTCACCATAATTCTTCCTAGGGAATTAAGGTTGAGAAATTAAATGGTAGAAAGAATATCTTTAGATATTTTATGTGGCTAAATCACTAAATTGGTATTTACCCAAAAGTAGATGTTTATCTGAAGAAAATCCTTGTTAGAACTAAACCGAATGATTAGACTACGAGAGGAACAGACAGTAAACCTACTTGTCCATCTCTTGATCTAAATCAAGCAAAAACTTTGTGACCAATTCCAGTTCCTAAATACAAAGAATAGACCACCGTCGAATTAAACTAGTTTTCCTTTGACCAAAATCACCAAGAATCTAGTTGGATAATCAGTCAAATGATGGGTAGACTACCCTGATGAGAGATCAAGGATTCTCATTTATGAAATTGAAAAATTAAGGAAAAAGGGGTTTTTGTGGAGCCAATCTCAAACTTGGAATTTTACTTGCATAGAATCTCTGTTTTCATTTAAAGGACTGTTTTACGCCAGAATGCTGGAGGAAGCATTTGGCATGTGTTTTTACTAAGAGAAGGTTTGTTGCAACACATGGCGAGGAGTCGTCCAGGGACGTCGCTTGCAGCAAAGCTTGCCGAGGTCTTGACCAGCCTCGATACGGTTAAAATGGTGCGCTTCCGGTACGATGGGCGAGGACCGATGAAGCGGTCCCTGAGTGAAGTGCTAGGACACCTAAGGAGGATCCTAGAGGGTTCTCACCACGTGATGCACGGGCTCGCGGTTGCTAGGACACCCATGCGTGCATCGAGGAAGATTTGGATGGACTAAAAGGAAAGATTTTTGTGAATCAAATTTTGATACTGGATCTCGTTGGTTGGCCAGCTGGTCTTCAACAGAGAGTCCAGAGGACACATTTTGTAATACAATGGACTCATAATTTTGGAGGATGATGATCAGTAATATTATGATTTCTATTGAAGGATTGTTTTAAAGCCAGCCGAATCTGTTATAAATGGCAATTTCATATTGGGTGTGTACGTGGTATGCCTACCTTAATTTTTACATGAATCACCAGCTAGGGGACCAGGGAACTCTTTTCCTCGATACCCGGGCAAAACACAACCAAATCTTTATAAAGGGATCCCACGAATACAGTGGTTGGGTGGTTGGCTACCGGTTGGGGTTAGGCTGGATCGGAGGATTCCTGCGAAACAATTAAGATGCGACGATTAGTTACGTTACTTAGATTAAGTCTTGAGAAGACATTGTTATGTGGGAAGGGATCAGTGGCGGCTGTGCCTCGTTAAAGGAGGAAAAAAGTGGTGATTCCATGGACCAAGTGCAAGTCTCTTCTTGATCTGACCATGTGACTTCAGGTTAGGTCAAATCAGTTTAACTAGTTAAGACTTTGACTCGTTAGAGTAATTCCCCTGTTAGAAGATTTTCACATGGCGGAATCGCCCGTGCCTTCCGAGTGAGGGAAGTTTTTCCGGGCTCGGTTTCGGAGGAGCTGTCGGGCTAGTCTCTCGTCCGGACATCCGCGCGCGGGCGAGGCCTCAAGTGTGGATCCCCACCCTGCGTGTGGGAGGCCGACGCCACTTCCGTCTCGCCGGCGTACCCGGAGGGGGATCTAACAACTAGTATCAAAGCCAGGTTGGAAGCTAATAAGGAGAAATGAATTCTTATCAGAAAATTATAATAAAAACTCAGAAAGAGCATTTACATATTGTATTTTCATTCCTTAAGCTTCATTAATGAAGATTTTTAATCAAAGAATTTGACTTTATAGGTGGAAGTTCCACACTTATTTGGTGTTCCTGACCTCACCCAGTCTCACAAGACATGACTACGTTCGCCTTCGAGCATTTTGTTTATGGACGAACTGATAAAGCAAAATCTGTACCGACATATGTCATAGATCTCCAATAAGATCATTTATCTTGTTTAAGAGATTATTTTTTGAACCTCTTAAGTCTAAGGATCTCATGGATGATATCAAAATAAAAATTTAATAATATATCATTTTTGACAGAATCATGAGGCGAGGAAACTGTGGCCGTCAGCCAGACCTCTCTCTCTGAAGAAGAAGAGCTTGATCCCGATGTTCGCAAGGTTCTTCACAGAACTTAGCCAAGACCCTTCAAAGGAGAAGGGGAGAACCTGGGTGAGGCTGTGGAGAAATGGGTGGAAGCTATGGAAGAGTATTTTGATGTCACAGGCTACAATGAGCGGAGCAAAATGGCTCTTGCAAGGCTGAAAATTATGGAAATAGCCAGGGTGGCATGTAGGAACCATTGTGACACCAACCATCTGGATAGGAATACCTAGTCTTGGAATGATCTTAAAGCCTATTTGAGGAAGAGGTTTTGTCCCCCCCGGGTTCTTAGAAACCAAAATGAATGAATTTTTAGAGCTAAACCAGGGGAGCAAAACCATCGAAGAATATCACCAGGCATTTGCTCTTCTACTCAAGTATTCACCACCTCTAGATGAAGAGAAACTCATGGGGCCAGGTTCATTTGGGGAATGAACGAACCCTTAGACACACTCGTCAAGAATGCCAAGTCAGTGTCCATGGCAGAAGCTGTCAGAATGGCGAAGGATTAAGCCAAAGCTTTCATCGTAAAAGTCCCACCAAAGCCAACTCCCTCATTCTTCAAAAGATTCCAGACACCGAGAAGTTCTTCCAACCTTCCGCCTCCAAAGAGACACCAAGGTCCCAATCAGAATCTGGAGATGGGAAGCTTTAGGAATGAAGGAAGACCTTTCCCTCGAAGTACTTTCTTAGGAACTCCGGCTCTCTCAAGAATGCAAAGGGAAGAGCTTCGAAGTGAGAACAGGTGCTTCGGATGTCAGGCGTTTGGGCACCAGCACAAGGATTGCCCATCTCCTTCTGTGGGCCAAGGAAGCCAGGGTCCCAGAGTTGAGAGACAGACTCCTTCGTATCAGTCCACCAATCAGGGCCCCCCACGGTGCCAAAATCAGGGTAACCCCAAAAGAGTACCAGCTCAACCTGCAGCCTCCATGCAAAGCAGTCTCGAACTCCCTCCCAAAATTGGAATAACCAAAAAGAGAGAGTTCCACCTCAGACTGCAGCAGCTAGAGCTGTCACTATAGCTGAGGAAGTGGAGGAAGAAAAATGACAGATCTATGTAGCAATAGAGCATCAGGAGAATAACCGTCAGTCCTCCAAACTCTAGCAGAGTACCAGGGTAAGCAATTCAAGCTTTTGATTGATTCAGGCAACACTCATTCTTTTATTTCCCCAAGATGTCTGCATAAATTAGTCCTAAATCAAAAATCAAGGAAACCTATGCAAGTGGAATTGGCCAGTGGAAAGATTCTTGTAAGATTCCTCCCCAGCCCCTCAAGATGTCTAGTATGTTCCCCTGTAATCAATCCCCTTTTCAAAATAATAAAAGATCTTGTTTCTACCTGTTTTGACCTAGAGAGAGAAAATGTTCTAAAGAGAGGTAATTCAGTTTTTAGATATCTTTGGATGGAAAAATATCCTTTCTTATTAAAATAAATTTTCCCAAAATAGAAGTTTAAAAAGAAATTCCTAAGGTGCATTAGAAATAAATTATAATTTGCTCAAAAGACCTTAGCCTAAGGGTCCAGATTTTCTAAAAATTTTGGATTAAGATTCTGAGGGACTAATAAGATTAATCCAAATGTAGGGAGGAGTAGGGAGGAGATAAATTGAAGAATAAAAGAAAAACCCCCCAAAAATGAGTAAATGCTCACATAAGATGAAGAGTGGACTAAGGACCAAAGAAAACATTTAAAAAACTAAATTTTGACACCTCAGAGTAGGGATCTCCCCTCATGAAGGAGGCGCCTTTTTCTCATCATTATCCCCCAATTTTAAATCAATTAAATGAGATATTTCATCTCTCCTCTCTCCTATTTCAAGTCTAGTTCCAAAAAGTAAGCTGACCCAAAAATGGTCAAAACTTGACCAAACTGATCTGGAAAATTCTAGAATCAGTTTGCTTGGTTTGAGACTCACTTTTTCCTATAAATAGAAGCCTTCCCCTTTGTAAAAGCTTAATGGTATTATGCACTGTTACTCTACTCCTACCCAGAGCCAATTACATTGAATTTTCTTAATAATTCAATTGTTTTTGGCTTAATCCTCTCCAAAGTAATTGGTGGCCACTCTTGCTTCAAACAAGAGTAGAATCCTCAATCCCTCAAGCCAAAGGAAAGCTTACAACTCCATGTAAGCTAAATTTTTCTTACTTTTTAATTTTAAATCTATGGTTTTCTTGATTTTCTTGTTTTATAATTGATTGAAGTAAATTCTAATGCTATGCCTTGATGAAAAGGCCACCCTCTTCTCTTCTTTACAACTCAGCCTTTCTTTATCCTAGAATGACTAATAAAAAGATTAATTAAACTTTTCTTATTGTTTACTCTCTTGATTTCTGAAAATTGAGTAGATTAGAGTCCTATACATCTAGAATGGGTTAATTTAAGTTGAAATTAGAATGATAAAAATGAGAAATGGTCAGCCATACAAAGGAGGTTATGGTTAAATTTTTTAGAATTTTATGGAAAAGAAAGTTTATTTTTATGTTATTCCAAAAGATTAATTCCCACCGTTTGTGCATTCTAAAAGAAATATTCTAATTTACTCCATGTACATATTCACCTATGAATATGCATGGATATCACTGATATTAATTATTAAAATTAATTTCTATGCATAGAAAGATGCATAATAAAAATTATTTTATTTTAAAAGTGTTATTTTCATTGAATTTAATTTCTATGCATAGAAAGATGCATAGTGGAATTTTTTTATTATAAAAGTGTTATTTTCATTGAATTTAATTTCTATGCATAGAAAGATGCATAATGGAATTTTGTTTTTATTATAAAAGTATTATTTTCATAGAATTTATTTTTTTGCATAGAAAGATGAATAATGGAAATTTTTTTATTAAAAAAGTGTTATTTTCATTGAATTCAATTTCTATGCATAGAAAGATGCATAATGAAAATTTTTTATTATACAAGTGTTATTTTCATTGAATTTAATTTCTATGCATAGAAAGATGCATACTGGAAATTTATTATTATTATAAAAGTGTTATTTTCATTGAATTTAATTTCTATGCATAGAAAGATGCATAATGGAAATTTTTTATTGTAAAAGTGTTATTTTCATTGAATTTAATTTCTATGCATAGAAAGATGCATAATGGAAATTTTTTTATTATAAAAGTGTTATATTCTTTGAATTTAATTTCTATGCATAATGAATTTTTTTAATTATAAAAGTGTTATTTTCATTGAATTTAATTTCTATGCATAGAAAGATGCATAATGGAAATTTTTATTATTATAAAAGTGTTATTTTCATTGAATTTAATTTCTATGCATAGAAAGATGCATAATGGAAATTTATTATTATTATAAAAGTGTTATTCTCATGAAAACTGATTTTTATGCATAGAAAGATGCATAAAGGAAGTTTTTATTACAAAAGTGTTATTCTTATTAAAATTAATTTTATGCATAAATAGATGCATAAAGAAATTCTTTTTATTTTAAAAGTGTTATTCCCATTGAAGTTGGTTTTTCATGCATAAATAGATTCATAAAGAATTTTTATATCAAAATTAGATTTCTCTTTAATTCTATGTTTAATTTCTATGAGTATTTGATAAATGAATAAGTAAATACTCTAAGAGAGAAATTTCTATCGTTTTATATTCACACGGATTGTAAAGAGAAAATTCAGGAAATCTATCGAGATCGAAATATTCAGATAAATGATTAACTTATTCCTCATCGGAATTCATAATTAATCTAAAAATCAATTAAGTGAATATTCAATGAATAAAATTCAGTAAATTAGTAATTGAATTATTAATCGTCAGTTTCGAGGAAAGAAGATGTGACCAGTTCAGGAAAATACACTCAAATCTCCCGCCAAATTTGAAACTAAGTTTGAGACCCTTCGAATTGATCTGTGGATCAAGGTTACAGAATTTGAGGAATTCTGTTATGGAATTCAGAATTACGATCAAGAAGTTTTGGGAATACTGATTCAAGAAATACTCCTTGTATCCAAAAGAAAATCAAACTGAAAACTTGCATAGAAACCCTGTTTTCTTAAAGGACTGTCTTACGCCAGAATGTTGGAGGGAGCATTTGGTATATGTTTTTTTAAGGGAAGTTCGGTTGCAACAGCTGGCGGCGGGGAGTGTTCAAAGGACAGCTCACGCGGCAAAGCCTGCCCAAGTCTTGACTAGCCTCGGTACGGTTAAAATGGTGCACTTTCAGTACGATGGACGAGGGCCGACGAAGCGGTCCCTGAGTGAAGTGCCAGGACACCTAAGGAAGATCTTGGAGGGTTTTGACCAGGCGATGCATGGGCTCGCGGTGCCTAGGACACCCATGCGTATGTCGTGGAAGATATGTATGATGGACGAAATGATTATTGTAATCTGTTAGTGGATCTCATTTACTGAGCCACAACGGAGAGTCCAGAGTGATTCTATTTTTTTGAGAAACAAGGGACTGGATGGAAATTTTGACTTATGACATCTATAACCAATAACTATTTGTTGTCAATGGATTGTTTTATAAGTTAAAGTTTTAAAGAGGAGTGTGTGCGTATCTGTATTCGAAAGCAAAAGTTAAGAAAGGCATTCAATTATGGGTGGATGAGTAATTGTCTGGTTCTATCGATTCCAATGGTGGTTAACCCATGGGCCGGATGGGGAGGCTGGAAGCAGTGGAGTTTTAATAATGAAATTGAATAATAGGAATACGCTTAGAACTCGAGTAGTTAAATAAAAACCTGAAGACTTCTCAAATGATTAGATCAATGGTTGTGCCTGATTTCGGTTAGGAAAAAAGCGTTGATTTCTTCGTAATAGTTTTCCTTCTATCTGGTTTAATCAGGTGAAGGATAGTTTAGCCTCTTGATCCCGTTAGAAAATTTGTTAAGAAAATAAAAAAGATGGAATCGTCCCCGTTTTTCGAGCAAGGGAATTTTTCTCGGTTTTGATTTCGGAATGACCACCAGATTAGTCTCGTGTCCGGACATTCGTGGTGGGCAAGGCCCCGAGTGGGAAACCCTGCCCCGCGCAAGAGGAAGCTACTTCTGCTGCTGCTAACAACTGGGAATCCGGTGCACGGAGGGGGCAGAGGGGTCTCACAATTCTTTTCACACACCTTGAGACAGACCTTATTCAGTTTAGTCTAGATGGGAATCCGGTGCACGGAGGGGGCAGAGGGGTCTCACAATTCTTTTCACACACCTTGAGACAGACCTTATTCAGTTTAGTCTAGATGGGAACATAACAGAGTGCTAGTTCAGAGTCCTACCCTTGGGAGTCTATGATGGAATCCTTGGAATGGATTGGCTCCGTAAGAATCAAGCTGATAATTGTTGTCACAAAGGAACCATCTCTTTCCTTGACCTTCACGGGAATAAAGTTCAAGGAACTGGAATTTCTGGATCCCCAGTGTTGTAATTAGTCAAGGCTTCCAAATTATTAAAAGGGCTCAAAAAGAAGCAAGCAGTTTATGTCGTTAAGATGAATCCGATAGACATAAAATGCAAGGCTAAAGAACCAGAGTGGTTAAGTGATTATGCTAATGTATTCCCCGAAGAGCTGACTGAGATGACTCCATCTCGCGAAGTAGTTCATGAGATCGAGTTAACCCCTGGAGCTCAGCCACCAGTAGCCCAACGTGCATACAAAATGCCAGTCCCTGAAGCCATAGAACTTAAGGAGCAGTTAAGAAAACTCTTAGAGCACGGATTTGTGAGACCCAGTGTCTCACCTTGGGGTGCACCCGTTCTCTTTCAAAAGAAGAAAGATGGAACGTTAGTATTGACTACAGAGGATTGAATCAATTAACAATTAAAAATTAAGTATCCTATTCCTAGGATTGATGAACTTCTGGATTGGTTAAGTGAGACCCAAATGTTCACAAAGATAGATCTCAAATCTGGGTACTACCAGATCTAAATCAAGGAGCAAGACATCCCAAAGATAGCATTCAATACTCGCTATGGGCATTATGAGTTCACAGTCATGCCGTTTGGATTGACTAATGCCCTGGCAACATTCAATCGTCTTATGCACGATATTCTCAGAGAATACTTGCATGATTTTGTTCTTGTTTTCTTTGATGATATCTTGGTATACTCAAAGAATGCTGCAGATCATGAAGATCATGTGCGCAAGGTCCTGGAAATCCTAAGGAAACACCAACTCTCTGTAAAAAAGAGCAAGTGTTCTTTCTCTGTTGACCACGTGGAATACTTGGGATTCATATTTCTCCTGACCCCGCAAAGATCCAAGCAGTCATAGAATGGCCAGAACCCAAGACGGTAAAGGAAGTCAGAGGATTCCTAGGATTAACCGGATGGTATAGGATCTTTATACCCAGGTATACTCAGATAGCATCCCCTTTAACTAACCTTCTCAAGAAGAGCACTTTTTCAATGGATTGAAATGTGTCAGAGTGCCTTTGATAAATTGAAGACAGCTTTAATAACCAACTCTTTCCTTAAATTGCTAGATTTTACCAAACCCTTTGAGGTAGTTACTGATGCCAGTGGGTTTGCCTTAGGCGGTGCTCTTATGCAGGAAGGTCATGTAGTGGCCTATGAATCCAGAAAACTCAGAACACATGAGAGAAATTATGCTGTCCACCATGACTTGGAGTTACTCTCAGTAGTTTATGCTCTAAAGTTGTGGAGACATTATCTTTTGGGACAGAGGTTCACCTTGATGACAGATCATCAAAGTCTGAAGTGGATCTTCACCCAAAGGGATCTCAACATGTGTCAAAGGAGATGGATGCAAACCTTGCAGGAATTCGATTTTGAAATTAAGTATCGACTGAGGAAAGCAAATGTGGTGGCAGATGCACTCAGCAAAAAAGCCTCCTTGCTTGCAATTACAATGGTGTCAAATGCATTGATCAGTGAAGCAAAGGAGAAAATCATGCAGGACAAATTCTTTGCCCCTATTGCTACCCTTCTGATGCACGAAAGCAAGACTCCTCAAGAAATGAGTCGAGTTCTTGGGTACAAATTGGATAAAGGATGCATGTATTATAATAATCAGCTATGTATTCCCAATGATGAGGGAATAAAGGGAAGAATTCTGAGAGAAGCCCATGATAGCCTCATAGATGGACATCTAGGGTTTATAAAAACCTATATGTCTGTGAAGAAAAGCTTCTTCTGGCCAGGACTCAAAAAGGATGTACTTGATCATGTGCAAAAATGCTTAATGTGTCAGAGAGTCAAGATGCCAGGGAAACTGTAGCTTCTAGACATTCCACAGATGAAGTGGGAGTGTATTAGTATGGACTTTATCACTGGATTACCTTCAGTGCAATCAGGTTACAACTCCATTTTTGTGGTAGTTGACAGGCTAACCAAAGTTGCCCATCTGATTCCAATGAAAGAAACATACACTGCAGTGGATGTTGCCAGAGTTTTCCTTAAAGAGATCTTCAGATTGCATGGCTTACCCACCAGGAGGATAGTAAGTGATAGAGATCCCAAATTCACATCGAAATTTTGGACTGCATTCTTTGAAGCAGTAGAAACTTTCATGGATCTCAGCACAGCCTATCACCCCGAAACAGATGGCCAGATTGAAAGAGTGAACTAGGTAATAGAAGATATCCTTTGGTCATGTTGCGGCAGGGAACCCAAGAAGTGGTTAAGCCATTTGCATCTGGTCGAATTTGCTTACAATGCTTCTTATCATCGAAGCATTGGGATGAGTCTTTTCAAAGCTTTGTATGGCAATATTGCCTTACACCGTTGACCTGGTCTGACCCATTGATTAGAGTCAAAATGTCCAGACAAATGCTTGATGACATGGACCAGCAAATGCAATCAATCCGTAAAGATATAAAGGCAGCCCAAGATAGGCAAAAGAAGTATGCAGATAAAAAGAGATCAAAGAGAGAGTTTGAAGAATCAGATATGGTCTTCATTCGAGTACGACCAAAAAGAAGTTCCTTATCCTTAGGGAAGTACAAGAAGCTCTCTCCTAGATACTGTGGGCCATATGCTATTATAAAGAATGGGCAATCTAGCCTACAAACTTCTTGTGCCTCCCCATCTCAAGGTACATAATGTATTCCATGTTAGTTTACTTAAGAAATATGTACCCAGCCCGAGTCACATGCTTGATGATGAACAATTGATCTCTTCGACTCAAGGCTAGATGGTACTGTAACCTAAGGAAATCCTTGATGTTTGGGAGAAGATTCTCAGGAGCAGAGTCCTCAGAGAATTTTTAGTAAAGTAAAAGTTCTTCCCTCTAGAAGACGCCACCTGGGAGAAAGAAGAAGAGTTGGCAAAAGATTACCCCCACTTTGCGAGACGAGGACATCTCGCTTTTTTCAAGTGGGAGAGGATGTAAGATTCCTCCTCAGCCTGAATAATGAATAAGCCTTTACTTCAATCCCCTGTAATCATTCCCTATTTCTGAATACAAGAAAATATTATTTTCCCTTGTTTTTGCCTAGAGAGATAAAAATTCTAGAGAGCGGTAATTCAATATTGAGATATTTTTGGATATATTAATTCAATAAATATCAAAACTATGAAACAAAAAATCAAAATAAATTTTCCAAGGTACATTATGAATCAATTAAAAATGATTTAAAAGACCTTAGCCTAAGGGTCAAGATTTTCTGAAATTTTTGGATTATGGTCCAATTAAGGTTCCGATGGACCAATAAGATTAATCCAAGTGTTGGGATGAGATAAATCCAATGAATAAAAGAAAATACCCAAAAATGAGTAAATTCCCACATAAGATGAAGAGTTGACTGAGTACAAGATTTATTAGCTAAAAATTATGAAATATTACTAAAAAATGAGATATTTTGGAGTAATCATACAATTTTGACACCTTGGTAAGGAAAGGGGGAGCCTTCAAGGAGGCACCTATTTCACATATGTGAATGAGTTTTAAACTCAAAAATATTAAGATATTTTTATCTCTCCTCTCTCCTGGATCAAACCAAATAAAAAAGGGAGCCAAACTGGTCCAAATCTTGTCCAAATTTAGCCAATTTGAAGCTGGAAAATTCTAGAATTTAGTTGGACTCAGTTAGTGGCCTCCCTCACCTATAAATAGACCCTCATTCTTTTGTATTCTCATCTGTGAACCATGCCAGTATTACCTTAAAATAAGTATATTTTCTATTATCCCCTAAAAATCCTCTACATTTTGGAGAGATTGGAGCTTCTCTCCCTCTTCAACCTTTCTTGGAGCTTTCCTCAACATACTAACCAATTGATTGGTTGGGGGCCTCTCCTAAGAATAGAGAATCAAGAAAAATAAGAGGTAAGGTGTGACTTTATGGTTTTTTCTTAATCTTCTAAATGTTTTTCACTTCTTAACCCCTCTCAATCATGAGAAGTATTCAATTGAATGGTTTTTCAATGCAAATGAAGCTCTCTAATGAATTTTAATTAATTACATTTATGCTTAATTTAGGATGTTGTTTTATGTATATCTCTCTCTTCCTTAAAGAATGGTCATTCCTATGACCAATTCTCAATTCAAATGATGCTTCTCATGGAGCAATTCCTAATTCTAAAATCAAACTCTATGCTAGTCAAAGCTAGAGGCCAAAGAGATGGCTTTTTTTATGCTTTAATGTTAAATAAATTATGGTAAACTTAGGAATTAATTTCATAAATTGGATTTAGGACCAAATGATAGTTACTCTATCATAATCCTTTTACTAAGTCTTATTCTTTTAGAAAATATTAAAAATTATTAGTAATAGCAGCGGAGCTATGGTAAAATTTTTGAAAATCAACACATAAATCATTTTTATGCATAATGTGAAAAGAGGACTTCCTACCATATTCTAGGATTAGTCATCCTATGTTAAATGAATAATTCTCATCATATCCATGAAAAATTAAATTTTAATGTTTATGCATAAATAGTTAATTAGAGAAAAAGAGAAATTTTTAGTATTTTTATTTTTATGATAAAAGAGAAATACCCCCACGATAAATGGAGAAAGAGAAAATTTGAAATACTAAAATAATGGATAGGAAAAATTTAAATGATCAAAGGAGACTTTTAGTTAAATTTATTTTTATGCATAGGAAAAATTTAAATGATAAAAGAGAAATTCCAATCATATTTGGAATTCAATCATTTAAATGGAAAAAGTGGAATTCTTGTCATATTAGGATTAATGGATCTTTTAATGTAATTTTTAAGAGAAATTTTAGTTAAAATTATTTTATGCATGAATAGATTTAAATGATGAAAGATAAATTCTCATCATATTTGAAATTCAATCATTTAAATGGAAAAAGAAGAATTCTTGGTATATTTAGAATATTGAATATTTTTATTTAATTTAAAGAGAAATTTTAGATAGATTTAAGTTATGATAAAAGAGGAATTCCCATGACAATTGAATTGCACTCATTAAATGAGAAAAAGAGGAATTTCAATCTTATTCAAAAAAATAGATATTGGTATTTAGCTAAAAGAAAATTTTTATGATATTTAAGAAAAGAAAGATTTGAATTAATTTTAGGTGTCAAAAGATGAATTTTCACCATAATTCTACATAGGTAATTAAGGTTGAGAAATTAAATGGTAGAAAGAATATCTTTAGATATTTTATGTGGCTAAATCACTAAATTGGTATTTACCCAAAAGTAGATGTTTATTTGAAGAAAATCCTTGTTAGATCCAAACCGAATGATTAGACTACGAGAGGGACATACAGTAAACCTACTTGTCCATCTCTCGATCTGAATTAAGAAAAACTTCGTGACCAATTCCAGTTCTTAAATACAAAGAATAGACCACCGTTGAATTAAACTAGTTTTCCTTTGACCGAAATCACCAAGAATCTAGTTGGACAATCAGTCAAATGATGGATAGACTACCCTGATGAGAGATCAAGGAGCCTTGCCCGCAGATGTCCGAGACGAGAGGCTAGCCCGGGCAGTCCCTCCGAGATCGCAGGCCCGGAAGACTCCCCTCGCTCGAAAGGCATGGGCGATTCTGCCATGGGAAAAATCTTCTAATAGGGGAATTACTCTAATGAGTCAAAGTCTTAACTAGATAAACTGATCTGATTGAACTTGAAGTCACATAGTCAGATCAAGAAGAGACTTGCACTTGGTCCATGGAATCACCGCTTTTTTCCTCATTTACGAGGCACAACCGCTGATCCCCTCCCACAAAACAAGGTCTTCTCAAGATTTAAACTAATTAACGTAACTAATCGTATCTAGTTGTTTCTCAGGAATCCTCCGATCCAGCCTATCCGGCCCATGGGTTTTAGCCAACCACCCGCCGACCACTGTATTGGTGGGATTCCTTTAGAAAGATTTGGTTGGGTTTTTGCCTGGGTACTGAGGAAAAGAGTTCACAGGCCCCCTAGCCGGTGATTCATGCAAAAATTAAGGTAGGCATACCACATACACACCCAATATGAAATTACCATTTATAATAGATTCGACTGGCTTTCAAACAATCCTTCAATAGAAATCATAATATTTTTGATCATCATTTTCTAAAATTCTGAGTCCATTGTATTACAATAATATCTTCTGGACTCTCCATTGAAGACCAACTGGCCAATCAACGAGATCCAGTATCAAAATTTGGTTCCCAAAAATCTTTCCTTTTAGTCCATCCAAAATCTTCCTCAATGTCCTAGAAACCGCGAGCCCGTGCATCACCTGGTCAGAACCCTCTAGGATCCTCCTTAGGTATCCTAGCACTTCACTCAGGGACCGCTTCGTCAGTCCTTGCCCATCGTACCGGAAGCGCACCATTTTAATCGTATCGAGGCTGGTCAAGACCTCGACAGGCTTTGCCGCAAGCGACATCCCTTAACGACTCCCCGCCACCTAGCAGAGCTGTTCCAATGAACCTCCTCTTAGAAAAACATAAGCCAAATGCTTCCTCCAGCATTCTGACGTAAAACAGTCCTTTGAATAAAAAAAACAGAGGTTCTAATGCAAGTAAAATTCCAATTTGAGATTGGTTCCAAAAACCCTTTTTCCATAATTCCCAGTTTCATAATGAGGATCCTTGATCTCTCGTCAGGGTAATCTACCCATCATTCAGTCTGATTGTCCAACTAGATTCTTGGTGAGTTCGGTCAGGAAAAACTAGTTTAGTTCCGGTAGTCTATTCTTTGTGATTAGAAATTGGAATTGGTCCACGAAGTTTTTACTTGATTCACATCGAGAGATGGACAAGTAGGTTTACTGTCCGTCCTTCTCGTAGTCTAACCAAATTCATTCGGTTTAGTTCTACAAGGATTCCAATCAGATAAACATCTAGTTTTGGGTAAATATCCATTTAGTGATTTTACCAGTTAAAATATCCAAAGATATTCCTTCTAACACATAATTTCTCAACCTTGATTCATTAGGTAAAATTATGGTGGAAATTCATCTTTTGACACTAAAATTTAATTCAAATCCATCTTTTCTTAATTATCATAAAAATTCTTCTTTTTAACTAAATATCATACCTTTTTGTTTTTTGAATAAACTTGAAATCCCTCTTTTTCTCATTTTAATGAGTGCAATCCAATTATCATGGGAATTCCTCTTTTACCACATAAATCAAATCTATTTAAAATTCTTCATAAAAATTACATAAAAATATCCATTAATTCCATTAAGCTAAAAATTCCACTTTTCTCATTTAAATATTTGAATTCCAATATGGTGGGAATTTCTCTTTCATCATTTAAACTTATTTATGCAAAAGATAAATTTAACTAAATTTTCTCTTAAAATTTAAATAAAAATCTCCATTAATTCCTTTACACTAGGAATTACACTTTCCTAATTTAAATATTTGAATTCCAATATGGTGGAAATTCCTCTTTCATCATTTAAACTTATCTATGCAAAAAAGATAAATTAAACTAAATTTTCTCTTAAAATTTAAATAAAAATCTATATTAATTCCTTTACACTAGGAATTACACTTTCCTCATTTAAATATTTGAATTCCAATATGGTGGGAATTCCTCTTTCATCATTTAAACTTATCTATACAAAAAGATAAATTTAACTACAATCCTTCTTTAATTTTTAAATAAAATATACATTATTTTAGCATCACAATTTTTCTCTTACTTCATTGGAATACATGGATTTCTATTGTCATAGGGATTACTCTTTTAACATAAAAATGGATTACTAGAAATTCTCCTTTTTCCTAATTAACTATTTATGCATAAAAATAAAAATTAAATTTTCCATGATTATAATGAGAATCATTCAATTAATCTAGGATGATTAATCCTAAAATATGGTAGGAAGTCCTCTTTTCATATTATGAATGAAAATGATTTATGTGTTAATTTTTTAGAAATTTTACCATAGCTCCGCTGCTATTACTGATAATTCTTAATAATTTGAAAGCATAAAGTTTAGTAATATCTCTATGATTAGAATAACCATTAATTGGATCAATATCCAATTATGGACTTGATTCTTAAATTTTTCATAAATTAAATAGCATAAAAGCATTAAAAAGTCACTTATTTGGCCTCTAATTTAACAAGCATAGAAATTACTTTTAGATTAGAGAATTGCTTCATGTGATGAGAAGCTTTATTTGAATATAGAATAGGTCATAGGAATGACCATTCTTTGGGGGAGAGAGAGAAATGCTTTAAAAAAACATTATAATTTAAGCATAAATAGAAATTTATGTGTTTTATCACTACAATTCATTAAAGAACTTCAATTGTATTAAAAAGCCATTCAATTGAATGCTTCTCAAGCTTGAGAGGGGTTGAGAAGAGAGAAACATTTGGAGATTAAAGAAAGAAGACCATAAACCACATTTTACCTCCTAGATTGCTTGATTCTTTGATCAAAGTAGAGGCCCCCAACCAATCAATTGGTTTGGTATGTTGATGAAGTCTCCAAGAAAGATTGAAGAGAGAGAGAAACTCCAATCTCTTCAATTTGTAGAGGATAATAGAAAATAAGCTTATCTTAGAGTAATACCGGCATAGTTTAGTTCACAGATGAGAATACAAAAGAATGAGGGTCTATTTATAGGTGAGGGAGGTCACTAACTGAGTCCAACTGAGTTCTAGAATTTTCCAGCTTCAGTTTGGCTGAATTTGGACAAGTTTTGGACCAGTTTGGCTCCCTTTTTTATTTGTAGAGGATAATAGAAAATAAGCTTATCTTAGAGTAATACCGGCTCCAATCTCTTCAATTTGTAGAGGATAATAGAAAATAAGCTTATCTTAGAGTAATACCGACATAGTTTAGTTCACAGATGAGAATACAAAAGAATGAGGGTCTATTTATAGGTGAGGGAGGTCACTAACCGAGTCCAACTGAGTTCTAAAATTTTCCAGCTTCAGTTTGGCTGAATTTGGACAAGTTTTGGACCAGTTTGGCTCCCTTTTTTATTCGGTTTGATCTAGGAGAAAGGAGAGATAAAAATATCCTATTATTTTTGAGTTTAAAACTCATCCACACATGTGAAATAGGTGCCTCCTTAAAGGGCCCAGGTTCTCCTTACCAATGTGTCAAAAATGAATGATTACTCCAAAATATCTTATTTTTTAATTAATACTTCATAAATTTTAACTAATAAATCTAGTACTTAGTCAACTCTTCATCTTATGTGGGCATTTACTCATTTTTGGGTATTTTCTTTTATTCTTTGGATTTATCTTATCCCAACACTTGGATTAAGCTTATTGGTCCATAGGAACCTTAATCTAAAATTTTCAGAAAATCTTGCTAAGGTCTTCTAAATCATTTTTAATTAATTCCAATTGCACCTTGGAAAATCTATTTTGATTTTTTGTTTTAGGGAAACATTTTTTTGATATTTGTAGAATTTATTTATCCAAAAATATCACAATATTGATTTACCACTCTCTAGAAATTTTTATCTCACTAGGCCAAACAAGGAAAAATAATACTTTCTTGTATTCAAAAACATAGAATGATTACAAGGGATTGAAGTAGAGGCTTAATTGTTATTCAGGCTAAGGAGGAATCTTACAATCCCTCTCTTCTTCACCCCACCAATAACCAACCTCTCCCCCTCTCTCTTGGGTGCACCGACCCCCTCTTTGCTCACTCCCCATCGCGCCCACCGTCATCCAACTCCCCCTCTACGTATTTTCTTCTCACCGACCCCCACTCTCACCCCTCGCATCACTCCCCACCGACATCTAGCTCTGGAGCCTCAAGTAAAGCTGGCTGTTGGATATGATCATATGGGCCTTGGGTCCCCCCTCATTGACCAAGCTCCCCACCACAGACCAGCCCCCCTCCTTGCATCACTCCTCACTGACCAAGCTCTCACCCGTCAGTCTTCTCACCTCCCTCACCGACCAAGCTCTCACCTGTCACCCCCCTCTCTCCCTCACCTCACCGACCACCATGTTGAGATATCGAGCTCATCTAGTGAGGCGGTGGACACTGATGACCCGCCTGGGGGATAGGCCCCACTTACACCACTGGCATAGTTGGTGAGATCATGCGTGATATGCAGCCAGTGGGATGACAGGGTGTGTGACAGCCATTCT
Organism: Cibotium barometz; assembly: GCF_041138505.1. Lineage (NCBI taxonomy): Eukaryota > Viridiplantae > Streptophyta > Polypodiopsida > Cyatheales > Cibotiaceae > Cibotium > Cibotium barometz. The sequence goes on along the minus strand of NC_141062.1, from coordinate 8,790,957 downwards.
AGATACTGGCATAGTTTTAGCGCCAGCTCATTTAGTTGGGTTCACAATATAGAGAACCCTAGTATGTATTTGGTTGAGTACCCTTTCATATTGTGTGTACTCTTATCTTTATATATGGTGAGTGTTGTGTGAAGAAGAAGAAGATTTTCAGCCTCTCACCTTGTGTGTTCTCTTTTAGGGTTTTGTGAGTGTGTGTGTGCTTGCAAGAGCTCAAGCTCTCTTCTCCCCTGCATCTTTTCATGGTATCAGAGCCTGGTTCATGCTAAGGGCTAAGCTGCAAAAGCAAGAGAAGCATAGGAAGCGGTACGAGGGTAAGAGCTTCATCTACTCTTCCCTATTTGTGTTGGCGAACTACACCCTTGTCGGGAGCTCTACGGGAGGCACCGGCAAACGATCTCTGATTGAGGAGCTTTCTTTGCAGGAGTAAAGCTATAGGGCAACTATACTATCCTATCAGACAACATTTTTCGGGCCGAAAATGCGTTTCAGGTGCGTTAGGACCTCTGTTTTTCAGAAAGCAGGCGATTTCGAGCACTGCGGGGTAAGTCATCGATTCTATGCAAAACTCTGTTTTAAGAACTGCAGGAAGACAGATTGGTTGTGTAGACATTATGTGTGCTGCAGAGAGGTCAATAGTTGCCATTGGGTGTATGTATGCACATTGAGGTCACTGGTTGTGACATTTGAATGTAGTACAGTACCGCTGCAGAAAATACAGTAGTTTGTGCAGGTCAAACAAGAGTGCTGTTTCTGGTAAATTTGTGTGTTTGGTAAGATGTCAAATGATGGCATAAACTAGATTGTTTGCTGAGAAGCTTGACAAGAACAACTTCCATGCTTGGAGGTTCAGGTTGACAAATTTCCTGATGGGAAAGGGTTATTGGGACTACATAGAAGGTGAGCGCATGAAGAGGCACCGGAGATACCGGAGATCAATCCGACTGCTCTGCTGTGCAGATGTGAAAGAGTTCAAGGATTAGAACCAAGGAGCCAGAAAAGTTATGTATTGGCTCTCTATCAACTATCAGTATTATACAGGACACCATGATTGGGCACATACAGGATGCCAAATCCCCCAAGGAGGCGTGGGACACCTTGGTAAAACTCTATGAAACGAATACCAAGGCACAAAAGATACAGTTGAAGAATGAACTTCATACTATGGAGAAAAAGAGTATGTCTATGAATGACTATGCATTGAAGATCAAGGGTATTTTGGAATCCCTTGCATCTATTGGCATTTTAGTAGATGATGATGATAAGGTGGAAGTCTGTCTACGTGGTCTCGGGCCGCAATACAAGGCATTCAAGACGTCTATTTAGACTCGGGAAAATATTCCCAATATCATAGATTTGGTGTCTATGTTGATTATAGAAGAGAAGAGCTTGGGTGAAGACCAACAATCTTCACAAAACAAAAACAGTTCAGAGCAACAGGCCTTCTACACAAGTTCAGGAAGAGGACGAGGTAGAGGAGGCCGTGGACATGGCCAAGGAGGTGGCCGAATAGGTAATCACAATTATGGCCAGCAACAGCAACAACAACAGTCCTAGAATTCACAACAACAACAACACGCAGGTGGAAGAGGCCAATTCAGAGGCAGGGGGAGTCAAAGATGCCATGTGGAAATTGGCAAAGGCAGTATAATGATACACGTGGATGCTTTTATTGTGGCAAGCCTAGACATGTGGAGGCAGATTGTCATAAGAAGCAGGCTAACATGCAAAATGGGAAATTATAGCAAAACAACTATGCATCCTCGAGCAGAAACAATGAGGATAATGAAAGGTTGTTTATTATGCAGCATGTCGTTAATGCCATGTCTGAAAATGTTAAAGCAGCACATAAAGATGATGTATGGTACATTGATTTAGGTGCTTCGAACCACATGACAAGTCATGGGGAGTGGTTCAAGGAGATGAAAAACCTTGAGACCAAGTTTTGTGGAAACAGGGGATGACACTGCTCATCCAATTGCCCATGTTGGAGATGTGCCATTGTCTATGCAGGATGGCAAAGTGAAGTACCTTGCATATGTACTTCATGTTCCGAACATAACAAAGAATCTGGTTTCAATTGGCCAGATGATTGAGCAGGGTTTGCAGGTTCGGTTTAACCCTGATGGTTGTTATGTTGAAGACTTTAAAGACAAGTGCAGGTTGGTTGCAAAAGGCAACAGAGTGGGCAGAATGTTTACATTGAATGTAAACATGCATGAAGTGAGTGCTACGATGTTTGCAAATAGTTCAAGAATTGTTGCAGACACAGACATTTGGCATAAAAGAATTGGACATGTGAATGTGCGGAGAATGAAGTCTATGCAGACTAAAGGAATTGTGACAGGGTTGCCAAAGTTTAAAGTTGAAGGTATGCAAAAAATATGCGAAGCATGCCAATTTGGAAAGCAAACAAAGCATGTATTTCCACGTGATACAAATGTGAGTAGAAATGCACTAGATGTTGTGCATTCAGATGTAGGGGTCCTACGAAGACCATGTCTATGGGAGGCTACAAGTATTATGTGACATTTATTGATGGGAAGGCAAGAAAGCCATTGGATGCAAGTGGGTGTACAAAGTAAAACATAACAGTGATGGAAGCATAAGCAGGTACAAGGCTAGATTGGTAGCCAAAGGATATGCGCAGACATATGGCATTGATTATGAGGAAACTTTCAGCCCAGTTGCCAAGATGGCAACACTGAGAGTTGTGATAGCAGTGGCTGCATCAAAGCAATGGTCTTTACATCAGATGGATGTAAAGAATGCATTCTTGCATGGGGATTTGCAGGAAGAGGTGTATATGTTGCGGCCACTTGGTTATGAGGATGTGAGTCACCCCGAGCATGTTTGCAGGTTGAAGAAAGCCTTGTATGGCTTAAAACAAGCACCAAGAGCATGGTCTGACAAGATTTCTGAATATCTTGTCATTATTGACTTTCATGTAGCCAATGCATATTTCTCGCTGTATGTGAGACACAGTGATAGAGGGGTTGTGCTTGTTGTAATCTATGTAGATGATCTGATCATTACGGGGGACCATGATGCAGAGATCTTTGATGTAAAGATCTTGCTTAGACAGAAGTTTGAGATGAAGGATCTGGGGGAGCTCAGATATTTCTTGGGCATTGAGGTGATTAGGTCACCACATGCTATTGGATTACTGTAGAGACAGTATGGCTTGGACATGTTGTCCAAGTATGGTATGACAGGCTATAAGTTTATCTCAGTGCCATTGGATTAGAATGGCAAGTTGAGTGCAGATTCAGGAGAGATTTTGGAGGATCCTACTATGTATAGGCGCATAGTAGGAAGCTTGATCTACATGACGATCACCACGCCAGATCTGAGCTAAGTTGTTGGGTTGGTGAGTCAATTTATGTAGGTTCCTCGGAAGCCACATTTGGATACATTAAGATGCATACTGAGATATGTGAGGTTTACTTTTTTGCATTGTGGACTATTTTATGAAACTGGGACAGAGATATGTGTACATGGGTACACAGATGCTGATTGGGATGATAGTATCTCAGATAGAAGATCTACTAGTGGCTTCATGTTTTCTTTGGGGAGTGCTGTTGTGACTTGGAGCAGTAAGAAGCAGCCTACGATTGCTCTATCCAGTACAGAGGCCGAGTACAGAGGTGCTGCTATGGCATCATGTGAGGTAGCTTGGTTGAGAAAGCTATTTGCAGATTTGGATCTATCAGTGGATAGACAAGCTATCATTTTCTGTGACAACATTAGTAGTATACAGTTGGCCAGGCACCCAGTTTTTCATGCTCGCACGAAGCATATAGAGGTCCACTATCATTTTGTCAGAGAGAAGGTTTTGGTAGGAGACGTTGACCTTGTTTATGTCAGCACACACAGGATCAGGTCATTGACATCTTCACCAAAGCATTGGGTAAAAAGAGGCTCCATAGATTCAGGGCTTTGCTTGTGTACATGAGATGGAGTTGAGCTCGAGGGGGAGTGTTGAGATATCGAGCTCATCTAGTGAGGCGGTGGACACTGATGACCCGCCTGGGGGATAGGCCCCACACTTACACCACTGGTATAGTTGGTGAGATCATGGGTGATATGCGGCCAATGGGATGACAGCAGCCTGTGTGACAGCCATTCTAGAGACTCTGGCATAGTTATAGCACTAGCTCATTTAGTTGGGTTCACAATATAGAGAACCCTAGTATGTATTTGGTTGAGTACCCTTTCATATTGTGTGTACTCTTATCTTTGTATATGGTGTGTTGAGTGTTGTGTGAAGAAGAAGAAGATTTTTAGCCTCTCACCTTGTGTGTTCTCTTTTAGGGTTTTGTGAGTGTGTGTGTGCTTCCAAGAGCTCAAGCTCTCTTCTCCCCTGCATCTTTTCACACCCCCCCTCTTTCTCTCTCCCCCTCACCCCACTGACCACCCCCTCACTCCCTTACCCTACCGACCCCCTCGTCAACCCATCCCCCTCTCACACCCCACTACCCCTATCTTCTCTCCCTCTGTCACCCCCCCGGACCTTGACCCCCTTGCCCCCTTGTCAACTCATCGCCCCCCTTGCTTCATCAGCTCTCTTCTCTTGTGCACGGCTGACCACCACCCAGTCCCCCTCTCTCCTCACCCCACTGACCAGTGCCCCCTGCTCACTCACCCGACCCCGCACCCTCTCCTTTTCACCCCACCCGTCTCCCCCTCTCTCACCTCACGGCCCCATCCACTGCCTCGCACTCTCACCGACTCCATTCTCTCACCCCACCATCAACCCCCCCCTTGTGGATCTCACCCGCCACCCCCTCTCTCACCTGACAACCCCACACTCTCCCGTGCCTAGCCTGACCCCCGCTCTCCTCACCCCACCAACCTTCACTCCCCCCTCCTGTGTGTAATTTCCCCCACCTCACTCTCTCTTGTGCGCCCACCCCACACTCCTCCACCGGCCTCCCCTCTCCCTCTCCCTCTCCCTCTCCCTCTCCCTCACTCTTACCCACCCCCACTCTCCCCCACTGACACTCACCTCCTCACCTCATCTCGAGACCACACACCCCATCCCCCTTATCTCTTCCCGCACTCTCTCTCGTGACCCACCAACCCCCCTCCCCCTCCCTTTCTCTGGTCTGTGCACCCCCCTCACCCTCTCCCCCGCGGCGGCCAACCCACCCCCTCCTCCTCGTCGCTCACTACCCCCCCTTCTCTTCCTCAATCATAACCTACCCCACCCTCTCCCACCTTCTTCTCTCATGCACCCCCCCTTCTCTTCCTCAATCATAACCTACCCCACCCTCTCCCACCTTCTTCTCTCATGCACCCCCCCTCAATCACTCTAGCGCTCCCTTTTCTCTCGTGTGCCCTGGCCCCACCCCCCCTCACTCTCTCATGCAGTGCACGAGGCCCCCCTCATGGTGCTCATCTGACCCCCTCACCGACCAAGCCCTCTCTCACCTGACCCCACTCTCTCGGGTCCCTCGTTGTGCTCACCCTACCTCTACCCCCCTCTCCCTTTCCTTCCACCTCCCCACCTCCCCACCCCTCCATCCCCCCACTTCCTTGCTCACCCGCCCCCTTCTCTCACTCGTGCCCCCCTCCCCATCAACCACCCTCCTCGCCGAACCCACTCCCCCCATTCCCCTTTCAAAGGATAATCTAAACTGTGATGGGTTGTTGCAAGTAGCAGCAACAGAAAATCCCAACAAACAACAAGAAAGCTTAGTAATCTATCTATGTATTTGATGCAATTCGGGCCAAAAAATATAGTGAGAGCCTTGATTAGGCCATATTCTGTGCGGGATAAGAGCAAAATCTTAGGAAAACCGCACCAAAGCATCACCCTAGAAGTGATTTGGGCAAGAGAAAGCCACAGAGGAGGATGATCAGCTCATATCTAACGATGGGTTACTGCAAGTAGTAGCAGGAAATGCACATAAAAACTTTATCAAAGATTGATTAGTTATCAAATTTTGTGATGATTTGCTGCATGTTGCTGCAAAAAGGAGCCTAGGAGAAGCTTCAGTTTTGGTCCATATTGGGATGGAGAAGAGAGGAAAAGAGAAGAATCTTGGCTATGGGGAATGTTTTTGCAAGCTACGTTTGCGAAGGGATGCAAAGAGGGATCTTCTCTTGGGGGTTGCACTTCTAAAAAATCATATGTATCACGTGAGTTCAAGGGGCATTTAAAAAACCCCTTAACTAAAATTTTCCCCCCAATAAAACCACCCCTCTTTACTTATGAACAGGTGATCTACAACATGTAAAGATTCTTCTCAACCACAAGCCCAAGCTTGTGAATGGTTCCCTCTCCCACGATGCCCTCTCTCCTCTCCACCATGTAGCTTCCCATGGCCAATCAGATATGTTTTTGCTGCTTTTGGAGAATGGGGCTATGGTGGATACATTGAATCATCACTAACAAACACCATTCATTTTTTCTTTAAAGCATGGAAGAGTAGCTGGGTTGAGATGTCGGTGGAATGGGGAGCTAATGTCTTTATATTTTATGCATCCCATTGGAGGACTTACATGCACTACACTACAAACAGTGGGCACCTCCATTTTATGCATCCCATTGGAGGACTTACATGCACTACACTACAAACAGTGGGCACCTCCATTTCCTTTAGATGATTTGGAAGCAGCCTCTGATTTGGGTGCATGCCTTTGCATTTTGTGGCTCGAGGTGGGTCAACTGAATGTGTAAGAGAGCTTCTAGAATGGGGTGCAGATAGGTTGCAGTGAACTCTCAAGGTCACAATCCTTTCTTCATCCCTATGAAGTACCATAACATAGGATGTGCAACTCTTCTCACCCTTTGATTGCCGAGCCCTTGGTATGGCCATCTCCGTGGTAGTTTATGATCATTCTTACACTGAAGCAAAATTTCTATTGGAGAGGTTGCCTTGGCACATGCTAATTATGCTTGAGAGAAGTGGATCTTTTATGTATTGGCCATGGCCAGGTTTCATTTTGTATCTTTGTATGCCTGGACTTCGTGCTGGAAGTTTTTCCCAGACGAAGTGGCCAGTGATTATTGTTTCAATTGGTTTTGTGCTTTTTTTGGCATCAGTGTAATCTTCCTACTGGATGCTTTCCCCAGGGGATGACCATGGTAATATAGGTAGTGATGTCTTGCTGGATGAAGTACCCAGGAGCTCTTAGAAATAGCTTGCTAGATGAAGTTACTTAGGAGCTCTCAGTTTGATCATTTTTTCCACAACTCGCTTGCTGGATGAAGTTGTCTAGGAGCCTAGTTACATCATTTTTATTATTTGTGTATCTCTCCAGAAGGTTTGCATGGAAAGATCATTGTATAAGGTTGCCTGGGAGATCGCCTGTGTCAGATGTTTTGCATGGAGTCTTGCTTGCCAGAGAGCACCCGTGTTTTTTTTTAATGGCATTCATCAGGATAGTGAATTGAGTAGTAGTGGACAACCTGTGGATAGGAAGCCAGGTCCTCCACACTCTACCAAGAGCCTCCCACCACTGCCTTCGATTTTCGTCACTGTCGGTGCCCTTCGACATCTCTGACTGGTTGCTGCTGGTGCCCTCTAACATCTCCGACGTGCATGGCCAACTCCGACCGCCGTCATCGCCTCTCTGACCACCATCACCACCTTGGACCACCGTCACCTGCTCGTGCCCTTTGACATCTTCACGGTGCATGGCCAACTCTAATGGCACTCATGGAGGCAACACCCCTCTCCCTTTCCCAAGGGAGGGCGAGATCCTCTTGAGAACCATATCCCTTTTCTTGACTGAAGATCTTCCCTCTACACTACATGACGAGAGTTGAGACTTCGTGGAGGAGGACACTCAAGGAAGAGGACACCCAAGGAGAAGATAAGGGGAGCACTCTCTCGATAGTGGAGGACACTCTCTCTTGTATCACATTCACTCTATCACATTTGGTGGAGAGCACATTATTTAGTGTATGACATTCTTTGTGTTGGAGCACAGTCTCTTTTATATCGTTCTTGTCTATAGTTTGATATACAATGTTACGCTCTCGTGGTGTTTTTCCTATCTCTCTGTGTGAGAGAGGTGAGTGAGTTGGTCAGTGGTGGTTGTGGTGTGAGTGATAGGCCTTTAGCGATATTGCGGTGCTAGCTGGTGGTCGGAGAGCATGGTAGACAGTGTAGAGCATAGGCCTTGCATGTCTAGTCAATGAGGTCGACTCATCCTTGGCGGGTATACTTCCTTGAGAGGATCCACGCTCCCTTTTCCCCAACCCTAGTGTTTGTGTCAGTATTCCTCGAGTTCCCTTGCGAGGATTGGTGGAGTCATCTACAATCCTTTATGAAATTAAAGCAGTTCCTCAAATCCTCATTTGGAGGAATGCTCTTCTCTCATGGTGAAGCCAGCATAGCGTCAGCACTTGCACCTTTAAAGGCTAACGTACCAAAACATCAAGAGCTACATAGGACAAGACTATAAGGATTCCCAAGTCTCCAAACAGACCTCAGTTAAAATTGCCACAAAGGACCGAGTGTTCCATTGTACACATTGGGAACTCTTCAAAAAATCGAGAGCCAAAAAGAGGATGAAAGTGAATGGGAATATGAAACTAAAACGAGATCTGAAGCTGAAACAAAAACTGAAACTTCCATGGTTCCTCTTGAAGATTCTATCAGGGAATGGTTAGATTTCCCTATGGGCAATGATGTTAAGCACAAATGTGCTTTGATTAGCTCTCGACCTTGTCGTAACATCATGACAATAGACACTTAGGTGTCATTAGGACAACCTAAAATCATCCCTAAAGACAATGGTCTTACAGTAGGTGCCAATGGACAAAACATTGAAGTTCTAGGTTACTTTAGCTATGCTCCTCAAACAATTAGTGGAAATGTGGAGTTTAGATTCCATGTTACCCCAGATCCCCTTGAGTATGATATCATCCTGGGTGGAACTTGGGTACGTGACTTGTATTCAATTGATGAATCCATGCAAACAGTCACCTTGAAAACTCCTGCAGGCATTGTGTAATTGTTATTACGGGAGAGAGAGAACTTGGAGGACATGGAACTTCCAACATATCTTACTTAGAATATCCCAAGAATTATGGTTGGATTAGAAATTTTCAATGAAATCACCATAGTCCAAGCATAACTTTATCCACAATGAGAGCACAATCTCATGGCCCTCGAGTTATGGGATTTGTTAAGTCAACCAACACTCACGGCTCATCCTGATAGAATTCCATTAACACACAAGACTTGAACATGCCAAGTTTGGGGTACTTTGAACATACAATTTATATAGAATCTAACCCCCTTACGTGTAAATTTTTTGTGGTTGAGTATGTGTTGGAGCTAGATTTGATCTTGGGGCATAAATGGACTATTGTTGCCCAAGCACCACTATGCTTTGCTAGCCATAAGGTCATCTTGATGATCAACGACACAAAGTTGATAATACCCTACTGCATGGAAGAGGATCCAACCCTAATGGATTTCTATGATGCTAAAAGCAAAGCTACAAGCCTCCTCCTTATTAGAAGCCCCTCTACACAAAGACCTACCATCTGCATCAATGACTGACTCCAATAAAGCATCTACTCCTCTGACTCCATCTTCACCAACAAGAGAAAGAGCTTCTATGTCCAATGTCAAAACCTCTCCATCGACAGCTATCCTTGAAGAAGTCCCCCAGGTGCAACCACCTATCTCTAAAAAGGAACCCAAGGGAAAAGCCCTGGAGCCAACGCCTCTTCATCAACCAACCTCACCAAAGAAGACGGCTGCATTCTCAAAAGCCTCATCATTGAAAGCCACTCTACAAGAGACTTAAGCCTCATCGTCAACAATGCCCATGAGTCTCAAAACCAAAACCCTAGAACCAACCACTATGAAGGAGGGTCCCAAACCTTCCATTTACACCAAAAAGAAAACTCCACCCCACGACAGACAAAATCAAGGTATCTTAATGGTATCAAAATGGTATCAAAATGTGGGTGGAAAAGCAGCTATTTTTAGCTCATGGGCCACTACAAAGGTGCCGATTGAATTTGGGTGCCTCGATCATCAAAGCCTCTTTCTCATCGCAAAACTTATAGGCCAAGAAAGAATAAAAGTACTCCATAACTTTGTCCACAAAAGACTAAGCAAGTTCCTCAAAGAACTATGATGACTCAAGAAGTGTGGATACCAAAAAGGTTACTGCAAGCTCAAGGGTACTGCCAAGTTAATACCAAAGCTTGGATTCCCAAGCATATCAAGAAGTCACTCGAGCTAGCAGAAAGGCATTAACCATTACCTCCTAATGTTCATCAAAGATGGGTGCCTGTGCACGTGCTTCAGCAACAAGGGTATTATGATGGTAATACCATCATATCATTGCTAAGATCAAACAAAGTGAAAAAAGCCTCACCTCTAACTTCAACCCCAACTGCTTCACCTAAAATTTGATAAGAATGGAGGCCCAAGCAACACCAAGCAAGCCCCTCAACCCATTACGTGTGCATACAACACATACACACGAGCTTGCATGCTCTGTCTGCCCCAATGGCAACTAATGAGAAGTTGTACCTACCACCTCAATAAAAATTGAGTCCACAAATTCAATAATCAATCTGCACGTCTACAATGGAGATTTATGAGCGTATCAAGGACAAACTAACAATGCTCTTCTCACCCATTTCAATGAGAAGCATGAGTGCAGAATCTACACGGTGGCAGACATAAGAACCTATTCTCTAAAAAATGAGAGTAGCCACAAGAACCTATTGCTCGCAAGGTGGTAACATAAAAAAAAAGCAAAAGCAAAAGAAAAGAAAAAAACAAAAGGGATTCCTAGTATGGCCTACCTAAAAATGGTTGAACATCACAAGAAACTCATCAATCTTTAATAGCCAATACATTCTTGTTAAGCTTATAGCTTACTATTCTTTTGGCTAAGTTAATGTAGTGGCTACTCCATGAGTACACATCCATACTCATGCAGTGGAGGACATTTGCACCAGAGTCTCATCATTGACAACTTTCTAGGTACATCTCCGGATGGGGGGGCCATGGTGGACGACTACTTGATCAATGGTACAAAACATTGCCTGGAATTTTCTTTCAAATTGAAAATCTCTCCAAATGAAAAGAATCGAGGGATTAGTCTCTTGTCCGAATATACGTGGGTGAGGCCCTGAGTGAGGGACCCTGCCTCGCGCAAGAAGTACTACTTCTTCTACTAGCACTCCAAAATTTGTTGCGTAGAGGGGACATGGATTTTTCAGCCAACCACAAAGCCATTGAGCATAAGACCTGACTTAGCACCAAAGCTGAGCACATAAATAATGTTTGAGATTAAAATCAAGTCTATGCTTGATAAACTATACAAAATAAATCAAAATGTGCATAAGCTAGCACATGTATTTTTTACAAGCTTGTTTACAAAAATGATGTGCCAAATAATAAATTGGTGCGACTTCTCCTCTTTTGTAGCCTTCTTTTGAGAGTAAGAAGAAGAAGAAGAAGATTCTAGCCTTCCATCTTTGTGTGTGTGTTATCCAATGCTATGTGAGTGTGTGTGTGCCTATAAGAGCTCAAGATGTCTCTACTCCCCTAATCTTTTCATGGTATCAAATCCTAGTTCAAACTAATAAGCTAAGTGGTAAGCAAAGGAATCTATGAAGGCAAAGAAACCTACGAAGACAAAGGAAGCAAGTTACATGTGATTTGTGTTAATTGGGAAACTAATAGATGTTAATGATGGGGAAGAAGAGAAGGAAGGATCCGTAGGAATGTTTACATAATCATCAGAACGAAATTATGTTTCTCAGTTCCGCATCTAATTCATTGAAGTGACATTCAACCCTTGAAGAATTTGGCCTTTGATGATGTCCCTGTTTGTGGCAGGATTCTTGTCAAATGTTGTTGAGTAGGACCTGTTCCTGCATGCTTCTTCCCATGTGCTTTTTATGCTTTTATGTATATTTAAGTGCTTTATGAAGTAGAAAATCATAAAGTATATTAAATGAGTCAAATGGACTCTTATTGAGCTATTGCTTGTTGAATTAGCCACTGGTTGGTGAGGCATGAAAGAATTATGTCTACTAGCAAGAGGATACTATAAATATCTTCACTAAGGATTACATATGAATGTGGTGTGAAGATTTTATATGCAAACCTGCAAACATACAATTTCTATATGAAACCTTTAATATAGGAGTATCTTTTGTCTAGCAACGGTAATTGAACAGAACCTGTAGGTCACCAAATCTGACCAAAGTACATGTAAACACACCCAATATCACAATATGAGTATAAACACTATATGCACTCACAAAATGCATTGCTATACTACAATAACCAGATTTCGACTAGAGATAATTCTTAACCAGAACTTTTCGAAACTACCAAAAATACCTTGCATAGAACGGAGATCGAAATGCACCTAAAACATGATTTTGGCTACAAATGTTCATTACATAGTACTACGTACCACATAGATACCTGCAAGACCATATACAACTTCCTTCCTTGCTTGTTCTTGCCTCTTGCTTGCCTCCTTAGTTCTCACATGAACCAGAGCTCTGATACCATAAAGAAAATGTGGGGAAGAGGGAGAGCTCGAGTTCCTTGCAAGCAAACACACACACACACACACACACAAGAGAGTGCAAGATAAAAAAGAGATATGAATGGCTGAATTTTCTTCTATCTTCTTCTCTTATCTACAACCATATATCTAAAAGATAAGAGTACATACATCAGTAATCTCCTACAATAATATATAAAATGGTTGGTCTATAATGTGAACCCGACTATATGAGCTGGTGCTAAAGCTATGCCATAACTCTAGTACTCCAAAGTGGCTATCACCACATAGCTTGCAATCCTCATTGGTGGTATATCAACCATAATCTCTCAACCATGCCAGTGGCATAAGTGCAGAATCTATTACCCAGGTGGGTCATCAATGTCCATCGTAGCACGAGTTGAGCTCAATATCTCAACACTCCCCCTCAATATCAACTCCACGCACTGCACTCCAAGTAAGATCTTAAACCTATGGAGCTTCTCTATGCCCAATGCCTTTGTGAAGATGTCAACCACCTAATCCTCTATGCTGACATATACCAGATCTACATCATGTGCTAGAACCTTCTCCCTCACAAAGTGATATTGCACCTCAATGAATTTCATTCTAGCATGGTATACTGGGTTACTAACCAATCGTATGCTACTCATGTTGTCACAATAAATGACAATTTTCCTATCCATGGGCTCACCCATATCACTAAGTAGCTTTTGAAACTAAGGTACCTCACAAGCTACCATAGCAGCACCCCTGTACTCTACCTCTGTACTTGATAAGGCAACTGTTAGCTACTTCTTACTACTCCAACCCACAATAGCACTTCCAAATGAGAACATAAAACCACTAATATATCTCTTGTTTGTAACACTATCAGCCCAATCAACATCTGTATATGTATCTCTATACCAGTCTCATAGAAAAGTCCATAATCAACCGTGGACTTTATGTACCTGAGAATAAACCGACTCACAAGTCCAATAGCATAGCTTAAGTGCCTAGTAATGGTTATGTAGATCAAGCTACCAACTATATACTCGTACATAGTGGGGTCCTCCAAAAGCTCACTTGTATCTCCAGAAAGCTTTGTGTTATGCTCTAATGGCACTAAAATAGGCTTACAGCCTGTCATACCATACTTGGAAAACATGTCCAAGCCATAATATCTATGCAATAACAAAATTCCATGAGGTGATCTCACCACCTCTATGCCCAAGAAATACCGCAGCTCACCCAAATCCTTCATCTCAAACTTCTACTACAAAAGCCTCCTAACATCATGTACGTTAGCATCACTATCACGAGTGATAATCAAATCATCCACATAAATGACTACTAGCATGATCCCTCTATGTCTTTTTCACATAAAGTGAAAAATCTACATCAGATATTTGAAATCCAATGGTAACAAGATACTCCACATAGATGAATAATAGCATGATCCATCTATGTATCTTTTTCACATAAAGTGAAAAATCTACATTGGATATCTAAAATCCAATGGTAACAAGATCCTCCCCAATCTTGTTTGACCATGCTTTGGGTGCCTACTTCAAGCCATACATTGTAGATTTTTCACTTCAAGCCATACTCCCTGATCTTGTTTGACCATGCTTTGGGTGCCTGCTTCAAGGCATTCAAGGCTTTACGTAACCTGCACACAAAATTTGGGTGTGCATCACTCTCATGACCTGGTGGCTGTATCATGTATACTTGTTCTTGTAAACCACCATGCAAGAAGGCATTCTTTACATTCATTTGATATAAAGACCAACCCTTTGCTATAGCCATAGCAATGAAAGCTCTCATGGTTGCCATTTTTGCAACTGCACTGAACGTGTCTTTTTCATAGTCAATGCCATAAGTCTACGCATAGCCTAAGGCAACCAATCTTGCCTTATACCTGCCTCATACCTGCTCACTGAACCATCAGCGTTATGCTTGACTTTATACACCCACTTACACACAATTACCTTCTTTTCCTTAGGCAAAGGCACTAACTCCCATGTTGCATTTGCATGCAATGCTACCATCTCCTCATTCATGGCATCTTCCCATTTCTTTTTTCCAAGTGCTTGCTTAAAACAAGTGGTCTCCAATTCCTGTTTTGCTTTAACCATCATGTAAGCATAATGATGGGCTGTATATCTATTATATCTAAACCTATCAACAACAATACGAGTGCAAACACTGTCTGCTTTTCCAAAATGCACTGTTGTGCTACAATAACCGGATTTCGACCAGAGAGAGCTCAACCAGAACTTCCCAAAATTGCTGTTTGCAGTGACAAAATGGAGGCCAAAACGCACCTAAAATGCGATTCTGGCCACAAAAGTTTAGTACTACAAAGTACTACTTACCACAGAGGCACTTGCAAGCCTGTGTACTGCTTTCTTCCTTTCTTATTCTTGCCTCTTGCTTGCCTCCTTAGGTCTCACACAAACCGGAGCTCTGATACCATAAAGAAAATGTGGGAAAGAGGGAGAGCTTGAGTTCCTTGCAAGCACGCATGCACACACACACACACACACACACACACACACACATGTTGAAAATACAAGTGAATAGGGTGTCAAGCCCTTGGTTAGAGGCTGTAAAAAGAGGATGAGTAAATGTGAAAGAACCTGTGAAAAGGTGAGAAGAATCTACTGGGAGAGAATAAAGGGTAGCATGAGAAGATTTAGGAAGTGTGGAGATATTCTGGGAAGTGTGAAGATATTCTGGGAGATATTCTAGGAAAAGTGAAGAGGTGGAGAGAATCAGGGAAAAGAGGTGGAGTGAATCATGGAGAAATCAATGGGATTTGATGCTTGATGTAAACTCTATAAATTGAGGCATTGCCCTAATGAGAATTTGCTGGTTTTTGAGTATCCATGCCTACATTAATCTATTTGCTAATTACCCACTAATTACATCTTAATTATTTGCTAATCACTTTGTTAATGATGTTGCTTCTAGTGTTTGATCCACCATATCTCATCACAATATCACAATGCTCAAATTTCAACATGGTATCAGAGCCATGCCTAGAATCCATCAGATTTATGAGCCCATTATCTAATTAATTAGGATTAGTAGATAATTAGAAAATAATCAAAATTTTAGTTATTTTTCACTTCACCCCTTCACCCCCAGCCAGTGGATCTCATTCACCTTGCACACATAAAATTAGGGCAAACCCTTCTAGCATATTGTAGCCAACTCACTTGGCTTCAAGCCCATCAAAACGGTGCAGCAAACCGCCAAGGCGTTTAGGAGAATTCGTGATTTTTGTCGGCACCTTTTTTTTGAGCAGTTTTTGACATTGCTACTTCATCAGATCAAATCTCTCTAATTCCTCTTAGCCCAAGGTGTTTTCAAGCATGCTCTACAAGCTGGTAAAGACAAAATTCAGTTTCATCAAGTCTACAGTGAGATCCAAGCTCTTCATCAAATCTGCAGGTGACTTTGGTAAAACAGAGATTAAGCTTTCAATATTTGGTCAAATCTTGTGTTTCTTGGCTTAATCCTCTACTAGACTCATTGCTATTGATGCCTTTGAAAGCATTTGAGCTCATTTGAAGTCTAAGGCACTAGATCTGGACTCCCTGCATACTCTATTTTTTGCACACAAAACAGAGCATTAATTTGCTAATCAGTGATTAATCAATGCTAATGACTGTATTTTGGTGCAATTGAGGGTTCAAATTAACCATTAGGTATCTGATACAGATCCCTATAACTTCAGATTGAAAATCGGAGTTGGTTTGATACTCCAACCATCCCGTACAAATTGGTTACCCTTGATTTAATGTAATTTCTGGGAAAATTGTGCTGATAAATTTGTGATAATCATCATTTTGCATTTAACCCTTGATTAATGCCTGTAAATATCAATCAAAATCAAGATTATTCACAGCCAGAGTTGTATTTGGGAATGTGCATGAGAATGAATGCTATACGCATTATGTATTGGGCACATTGCATCAGTGTAAAAATGGGATCAGATACTACCCTTGTCCAGAATAATACAAGAGGTAAGACCTCCCGCATAAATTTGGGTTTGCATTGCATAATGACACAAGATAAACATAAAAAACCCAAAGGAACTGTCAGCAAAACATTGAAACATGTTGCTCACATGGAGCAAAAAGACCTGATGGACAAGCTCATGGCCCCAGCCATGAAAGAAGAAGAATATCTCTTTCCAAGAGGAAGATCCACACCAAGAAGATCTAAAGGAAGACATGGACATGAGAAGAAAAGCTGCCACAAGAAGAGAAGCTGCCCCGAGAAGACTGAAAGAAGAGACGGATGCGTGGAGAGAAGCTACCACGACAAGAAGACTGAAGAAAAGAGAAGATGTGAGGCTCCAAAGAGTGAGGAGCCATGTGAAAATCTCTGAGAGAGAGAGAGAGAGAGACCCCACAACCCAATGTAACCTGTCCCAACAAAGTAAAACCACCTCTGAGCCATCGATGATGTAGGCCACGCGGTAGAGAGATGTATGTGTGAGCACTTTAGTCAAGGTCGTGGTGGGCACTTATAGTAGCCTTGGATACATAGAGAGAGAGAGAGTGTCAAGGACTATGGAGTTTAGGGACTTGAGGCACTGGTCGCGGACTGTCAAGTAAGAGACAAACTTGATACAGGGTCCAGGTGTGCTAAGATAACTTGAGGGGAGGTATGCTAGACACTAGTCGCGGACTATCAAGTAAGGGGAGGCAAACTTGGTATAGGGTCTAGGTGTACTAGGATTATTCACTTGAGGGGAGGTGTTGAAAATACAAGTGAATAGGGTGTGTGCGGGAACAAGCCCTTGGTTAGAGGCTGTAAAAAGAGGATGAGTAAATGTGAAAGAACCTGTGAAAAGGTGAGAAGAATCTACTGGGAGAGAATAAAGGGTAGCATGAGAAGATTTAGGAAGTGTGGAGATATTCTGGGAAGTGTGGAGATATTCTGGGAAAAGTGAAGAGGTGGAGAGAATCAGGGAAAAGAGGTGGAGTGAATCATGGAGAAATCAGTGTGGAGATATTCTGGGAAGTGTGGAGATATTCTGGGAAAAGTGAAGAGGTGGAGAGAATCAGGGAAAAGAGGTGGAGTGAATCATGGAGAAATCAGTGGGATTTGATGCTTGATGTAAACTCTATAAATTGAGGCATTGCCCTAATGAGAATTTGTTGATTTTTGAGTATTCATGCCTACATTAATCTATTTGCTAATTACCCTAATTACATCTTAATTATTTACAAATCACTTTGTTAATGATGTTGATTCTAGTGTTTGATCCACCATAGCTCATCACAATGCTCAAATTTCAACAAAACACACACACACACACACATGTTGAGATATAGAGCTCAACTAGTGCTACGATGGACATTGATGACCCTCCTGGGTGATGGCTTTTGCATCTATACCACTAGCATGGTTGGTGAGATTATGGGTGATATGTGGCCAGTGGGATGATAGGATGTGTGGCAACCATTTTGGATTACTAGAGACTGGCATAGTTATAGTGCCAACTCATTTAGTCGGGTTCACATTATGGACTGACCCTTGTATGTTGTAGTAGTTGAGTACTAACCCATATAGTGTGCACTCACACCCCCCCACTAGCTCACTACTTTCATAGTTTATTTCATGTTCATTTTGTCCTTTTTTTTTTCCTCGACATCCAGAAGACATTGATAGTTATACATTGATTCGTCTCATAGGTCGAGTTCAGCCTCTAGTAGACATTAATACAGCTTTCTTTTTTTCTTTCTTTCTCTCTCTCAACCCTCTTGAGTGTTCCAACTTCCAAGCCTCTAGCTCTAGGCCTCTCTCTCTTTGATGTATGCTGTAGCAGTATGGGCACCTGGGCTCGCCACCTCCACATGGTCTCAGATAGAGAGGCCTCAAATTCTCATGCTCTCACGGATGATCCGCGGCAAACCCTCCGTCCCACATGACATTGTCCGGACGGAGTTTGCTGCACCTCCTATGCTAGTAGAGGCCCTCTTCCAGACGATCTGCTTCATACAGAGGATCAAAGATATGCCATTAGATCGACTCTCACATAGAGTTTTTAAGGCGTCCAAGCAGCTCGCAGAGAGTGAAGATAGGAGATCATGGTATTCACAGATGATAGAGTGGCTCACTCAGCATGGTCTTGACATAGATCACCTGCCACCTTTCCAGTATGATATACATGCACCACACATCCAGCTCTCTCACAGTGAGAGGAACAGAGTCCTTCGACAGGATTTATTACAGCGATACACTCAAGAGACTTGGATTACACCCAGTCAGCCTCTACCGCCGAAGATGCTATACTACAGAGATCAATTTATGCGTATCTCAGCGTGCCCTCTAAGTTTGCTACCGTGAAGAAAGCTCCTCAATCAGAGTTCGTTTGTTGGTGCTCTCCAAAAGAGCTCCCGACAAGGGGTATAGTAGCCAACACAAATGCTATAAAAGGGGTGTTTTTAAAATTCAAAAATCCATAAGTAGGGGGTTTTTTAAATCCCTTTGATCATACGTAGTACAAAGGGGGTTAACAAAGCAAGGCCCCAAGCCCATGGTATGCTTGGACCTTGTCTGCACAACCTCATTGTGCCTCGCATAGGTGCTTTGCATCCAATCAACGAGCAAACATTTTGAGCATAAATGCTCATTGATGGGATGCAAAGCACCCATGGTATGCATGTATGCTACATGCATATCCTCTTCTTGAAACCCTATGGTTATAGCTTTTGTCTCTATGGATTGGATGCAAAGTGTCCAAGTCATGCTTAGATGGTATGCACATAGAATTCAAACATTCCTTATCATGCTTAGATGCTATTCACTTTCAAGATCTCCAAAAGGGGAAAGACGTTATGGGTATATTTCATGTCATTGCAAGCATAGGAAATCTTATGCAAGCCATGGCAAAGCCTAGGGTGCAACCATATGGAGAGCCTTGCATATTCTTTTTTAGGCTTGCATATTCTTGCCATACTAGGCTTGTCATATGCTTATCATATCCTTTTCTAGGCTTACATATTCTTTCCATATGTCAAGAATAGCTATGGTTATAGCTTTTCCCTCTACCGATTGGATGCAAAGTGTTCAAGTCATGCTTAGACGCTATGCACATAGCATTCAAACATTCCTTGCCATGCTTAGATGCTATGCACTTTCAAGATCTCCAAAAGGGGAAAGAAGTTATGGGTATATTTCATGTCATTGCAAGCATAGGAAATCTTATTCATAGCTATGGTTATAGCTTTTGCCTCTATGGATTGGATGCTATAGCTTTTGCCTCTATGGATTGGATGCAAAGTGTCCAAGTCATGCTTAGACGCTATGCACATAGCATTCAAAAATTCCTTGCTAGGCTTAGATGCTATGCACTTTCATGATCTCCAAAAGGGGAAAGAAGTTATGGGTATATTTCATGTCATTTGCAAGCATAGGAAATCTTATGCAAGCCATGGCAAAGCCTAGGGTGCAACCATATGGAGATCCTTGCATATGCTTTTCTAGGCTTGCATATTCTTGCCATACTAGGCTTGTCATATGCTTATCACATGCTTTCCTAGGCTTACATATTCTTTCCATATGCTTACCTAGGCAGATACTTGGTTAGGCTTACAATGGCTTCCAGATGTAAGCCTATGCATATACTGAGGGGTCCCATATCCATATGCTTGCAATAGGGATCTTATATCAATATTTTTGGGCTTGCCATATGCTTTCGTATTCATTCATATGCTTGCCTAGGCTCTCGGGGGGTGCACCTCAAAAAATGTAAGTCTACCACGTGCGATCATTAGGTGGGGTTTTTTTAATCCAAAATATTGGGTAAATTTACAAAAATACAATTACAAGAGGGGTATTTTAATTGTACTTTGGAAAAAAACCCTTAAGTCTATAAAGAAAAAGGGGTAGTTTTATGAGCTCAAAATTCACAGATAAGGGGTTTTTTAAATACCCCTTGAACGCACGTCGTAGGAGGGGCTTCCATATAGTGCACCCCCCGAGCCTAGGCTTCCATACAGCTTGCATATGTTTGACTGGGCATATGACTTGCATATGCTTTCACTAGGCTTCCATATAGCTTGCATATGTTTGACTGGGCATATCACTTGCATATGCTTGCACTAGGCTTGCATATGGATTTCATATGTAAGCCTATATATATGACTAGTCTTGACATATGCATATGCCTAAGCATATGATTGCCATAGACTTTCCATGTGTGTATGCCTATGCCTTTTCCATATGCATATTCTTACCTAGGTATGGCTATAAAATAGTCTATTCCATGCCTATGCATCAACCTATATATTGCATGGAATGTGCACTTTTCTCCAATTAGTTACAAAAGAAACTCATCAATTGGATACAAACCACCCATATGGTATCTCGGGGGGTTCACTCTATGAAAACTTACTATATTGCATGCGTTCAAGGCCTATTTTGAAAATCCCTTATCTGTGAATTTTTGAATGAATATTATGTATCCTTTTCTATTCAAATCTATAAATTTTTTCCAAAATATAATAAATAAAGCTCCTCTTTAAATAAATTTCTATAAGTTTTAAATATTTAAAATTTCCTTTTGTTGAACTCTCGTGATAGGCACATTTTTTGTGAGTGACCCCCCCCCCCCGCGAGTATGGTATGCATGGATGCTACTTGAATTGCATCCATACATTCCATGAGAACATTTTTTCCGGTTGGCAAAGCAAAATTGCTTCCCAATTAGACATAAATCATTTGTGGTATGCTTGGACACTCTGCACGTAGTGTCATTGCATAGCATGGGTTCTTTGCTTCTAATTGGTGATAAAAAATGGTCATTGATTGGATGCAAAGCACCCATGGTTTGGACAGGTCACTAAAAGATATGTAAGGTAGCACGTGAGTTCAAAAGAAGGAGAATTTTATTTTTCTCTTACGGAGTTACATAAACTTTACATACATAAGGGGATTTTTAATTGAAATGGTAAAAATTGTGGTACAGAAGGGGTACTTTTATTATAAAAAATGCTACAGAAGGGGTGTTTTTAACATTCAAAAATCCGTAAATCCCCTTGATCATACGTGCTACAAAGGGGGTTAACAAAGTGACCCCCCAAACCCATGGTATTCTTGGACCTTGTGTGCACAACCTCATTACCTAGTTTAGGTGCTTTGCATCCAATCAATGAGCAAACATTTTGAGCAGAAATGCACCCATGGTATGCATGTACACTACGTGCATATATCATATTTGCGTGGCATGGGTGCTTTACAAATCGTCGAGTGTTTTTGCTTGTGGATTGGACACAAAGTGCCTATGCCATGCGTAACACTTGTATGCATGCCTCTTTAGCACTATGCATTTCCCTTCATCACCAGCATTAAAGACTGCCTGGAGATAGTGCTCAGGCCAAGCTAGCCAGGATTTACAGTGTACACCCCTATTAAACAATGATAATAATGAAGCACAACCAGTCCCAGTCGTGTACAACTCTCTAGCTCCCTTGCTCCCGCCTTTCGATCCTTTTGCCGTCTCATTATTAATTAAGAGAGGCTGGTTTTGTTCTCTCACCACCCTCAGTACTTGGGGGTTGGTGATTGATGGATTGGCTTGGGGGTCTAACTGGTCACTGATTGATGGATTGGCTTGGGGGTCGATGATGAGAGGGATGGCTGACTGGTTGATGATGGAGCAATTAGTGTAAAACCGTGCTTGGACAAAGGCTGCATGGGTGTAGGCAAAG
Organism: Cibotium barometz; assembly: GCF_041138505.1. NCBI lineage: Eukaryota > Viridiplantae > Streptophyta > Polypodiopsida > Cyatheales > Cibotiaceae > Cibotium > Cibotium barometz. The sequence continues at coordinate 8,768,731 of NC_141062.1, read as the reverse complement.
ACCCTCAGCTCTATTTCCCACGGGCCATGCCAAGGGGGATCAATGGCTCACACAGCTTGGGGAGTGTGAGCCGTGGATCTCTAGGCCGTTTAGTAATCGGCGGGAGGCGTCAACACGGCACGGGTGCAGAGCCACATAGCTGGTGAAGAATATTCATGTTAGTGAATGCCGCCGTCCATGAAGGCACCATGATCCCTGAGATTACGTCACTCCACGCTCCATGCTCTATCGGGATTCCCTAAGATTACCGGTGTGCCCGATGCCTGCTCTTCTTCTCTCCAGCCTCGTCGCCACGTTTATCGTCTTCCCTACATGCCTACCTGCTCTTCAGAGGTGTGCATCTCTTTTTCAGCTGCCGCCACCATCTCTACATTTCCTACCTGCTTTTCAGAGGTGTGCGAGTCTGCTCTTCTCCAGTGTGTGCCCATTTCCTACCCAAACCAGGCGCGCGCTTCTCTAGTGTGCACCCGTTTCCTACCCAAAAACCAGGCATGCGCTTCTCCAGTGTGCGCCTTTCCTACCCAAACCAGGCATGCGCTTCTCCAGTGTGCGCTCTTCATTAGCTGCTAATCCAGCCTGGTAAGCTATGCTCTAGCTCTCGGTTAGCCCCACACCCACTTTTTTCTTTTCTTTTTGCTTGTAGCCTAGTGTGTGTAACCAGGCTCACACAGTCTGTAGCCTACGCTGCCTGTGTGTGTGTGTAGACCTCCCTCACACAGTTCTCCTTTTGCACCCAAAAAGGAAACAAAGCTTCAACTAGTCCCCCCATGGACTGTCTCTCGCTCTCTCTCTCTCTCTCTCTCACACAGTGCCTACTGTTACAAAGCCTCAGGATTAGGTCACCACCGGGCACTCAGTCTGACGCGAAGCACAAGAAATTGGTATTCGATATACTAAGGCCTCTACAGTATAATAATATCCTACACTCTATGTAAAAAGTTTTTTTGCTTAGCATTCACCAAAAAAAAATCAAAACATTTTTTTTATTTTCTCTCAACAAAATCCGATGCCTTGAATTTTGCCGCCTTTTTTCCCAAAATTGAGAAAATAAATTGTACAGCTTAAACTACTAAAGTGTACACAAGAGTGCGCCTACGTCAAGATGCTACTTGACTACGCTTGATCACTAGTCAAGTAGGTTGTTTTGGTCTTTTCACTTGTACAATTGTTTATTTTGACTTGCAAACAAGGTGTTCTTTTTAAACACATTAATTAGTCAAGCTTTCTAGACCATCATAATTTATGAGATATGGAGAACTTGATACTTGTCTATTTACAATTTTACCATCATAATTTATTGGATTTAGAGAACTTGATATCATATCCAATAATAAATGATTCTAGTATCCATCCTTTTAAAAATGGTAGTGGGAAAGGGAATAGGTAAAGTCAAAGAGAAAATGTTGAACACCTTCTAGGGATAGGGACTATACGTAAAGTTGAGAAAGTGTTAAACACCTTGCACACAAGAGGGTAAGACTAACAAGATAAGAAGCCTTGCTCGTTTGAAAAGGTATGACAAGAATGGATTTATGACACTTTTCATATAAACGATATGGCTAAGCCATTGTATTGCTAGTGTGAAGCCTTCAACAATCACCATGACACATTGTTGAAACTTGGGCAATTATGGGAGTTCCCACAAAGATCCTCCCATTTTCAACACCCCCACCTTTCTCTAAGGATGAAACCAATGTTTCCACAAGAGTGTGAAGAGAGAGAGAATCATTTGGCATGTTCATGGGTCATCCCTAAACCTTGAACTTCGCATTGAGCCCTCACCATTTGAAAACAAGGTGGGATGATATGGTATTGATGTGATATTTTATACACCACATTGAAATCCTTTCTGCTAATATATATGTATGTCTCTTTCATGCAATTGCAGATTTTCAAAAAGTACCTTCGCGTCAACCAAGACTAGTCTTGTGGCACTATGCAAACACAGGTTAGTCTCATTTGTGTAATTTGTAAGATTTTAAAAAGAAAGTGTTCTCAACTATTGAATCTATTGCTAATTATGTTTATTGACCTAAACTACAAAGTTGTATAAAGTAATCTCGGGCTATGAAAGTAATCTTGGGAACCCGAGATAACTTTCACAGCTCGAGATTACTTAATGAAACAGACACCTAAGCTCTTCATCTTGCAAGTCACCATACTTGCAAGAAGTGATTTTATAGTAAAAACTATTAGCATCATTGCAAACTTTGAACTCCTTGCCAATGAGACTCGCTAGTCCTTCGGTAGAGCCATGTCTCTTGCTCAAAGGTAGCAAGGCATGACAAGTATGACATGAGATAGTAATTGCTGAATCCACTAGCAACATTTTGGTGCAACAATGTGGACACCAAATTCGAGGCCTTCTCTCAAAATGTACATGATGTCGACCACGTTGATGCTTCTTTTTAAGAATGCCAGTTTGATGTGTTGGCTTATTGGGTTTGCAAGTGGAACCTTGTGCACCCATCTCTATTGGTGATACGAGATTTGGTTGTGCTTCCCCATGCCCAAGTCGGGTTACATTTGCTTGGATTTGGCGCACATTCCCTCAAGTTGGCATATTGATTTGGCTTGGAGACACCAATGATGCAAGAGTATCTTTAGACAGTTTCAATTGATGCAAGACAAATTCCATTTCTTTGGCACCTCTCTTAGGTATTCCTTGCTGGATTGATGACAAGGAGTCTTTAATTTCTTGTATACATTGAAATATCTCCTCTTCGGGACTTGTCTTATCACACATGTCATTCATTGGAGGAGACACCATCTCATGTGCATTGTCTATTATTAGAAGAATATTATGCAAATGAGAAAAATGCCGATCGGATGCCATAAAGGTGCTTGCATTCACTAATCCAATGTGGACAATCACAATAGTTACTTTGCATAGTGACATGGTACCATTGACTTGGTGTTGAGCTACTTTGTACCTTGAATAATAATGTCATTTCATTCACAATCTGCAAAGAAGATGGGTCAACTGAAAAGATGCAGGGGGGAAGAGAGCTTGAGCTCTTGCAAGCACACACACACACTCACAAAACCCTAATAGAGAACACACAAGGTGAGAGGCTGAAAATCTTCTTCTTCTCTACTCAACACTCAACACACCATATACAAGAATAAGAGTACACATAATATGAAAGGTACTCAACCAATACATACACAGGTTCTCTATAGTGTGAACCCGACTAAATGAGCTGGCGCTATAACTATGCCAGTCTCTAGAATGGCTGTCACACAGCCTGTCATCCCACTGACCGCATATCACCCAAGATCTCACCAACCATGCCAGTGGTGTAAGTGTGGGGCCTATCCCCCAGGCGGGTCATCAGTGTCCATCGCCTCACTAGAGCTCGATATCTCAACACTCCCCCTCGAGCTCAACTCCATCTCATGTACACCAAGCGAAGCCCTGAATCTGCGGAGCTTCTCTGTACCCAATGCTTTGGTGAAGATGTCAACTACCTGATCCTCTGTGCTGACATAAACAAGGTCAAGATCTCCTGCCAAGACCTTCTCTCTGATGAAGTGGTAGTGGACCTCTATGTGCTTCGTACGAGCATGAAAGACTGGGTTCCTGGCCAACTGTATACTGCTAATGTTGTCACAGAAAATGACAACTTGTCTATCCACTGATAGACCCAAATCTGCAAGTAGCTTTCTCAACCAAGCTACCTCACATGCTGCCATAGTAGCTCCTCTGTACTCGGCCTCTGTACTCGATAGAGCAACCGTAGGCTGCTTCTTGCTGCTCCAAGTCACAGCAGCACTCCCCAAAGAAAACATGAATCCACTGGTAGATCTTCTATCTGAGATACTACCAGCCCAATCAGCATCTGTGTACCCATGTACACATATCTCTGTCCCAGTCTCATAGAATAGTCCACAATGCAAAGTAGACCTCACATACCTCAGTATGCATCTCACTGCATCCAAATGCGGTTTTCGTGGAACCTGCATAAACTGACTCACCAACCCAACAGCATAGCTCAAATCTGGTCTGGTGATCGTCATGTAGATCAAACTTCCTACTATGCGCCTATACATAGTAGGATCCTCCAAGATCTCTCCTGAATCTGCACTCAACTTGCCATTCTGATCCAATGGCACAGAAATAGGCTTACAGCTTGTCATACCATACTTGGACAACATGTCCAAGCCATACTGTCTCTGCAGTAATCTAATACCATGTGGTGACCTAATCACCTCAATGCCCAAGAAATATCTGAGCTCCCCCAGATCTTTCATCTCAAACTTCTGTCTTAGCAAGATCTTTACAGCAAAGATCTCTGCATCATGGTCCCCCGTAATGATCAAGTCATCTACATAGATGACAACAAGCACAAGCCCTCTATCACCATGTCTCACATACAGCGAGAAATCTGCATTGGCTACATGAAAGCCAATAGTGACAAGATATTCAGAAATCTTGTCAGACCATGCTCTTGGTGCTTGCTTTAAGCCATACAAGGCTTTCTTCAACCTGCAAACATGCTCGGGGTGACCCACATCCTCATAACCAGGTGGCTGCAACATATACACCTCTTCTTGCAAATCCCCATGCAAGAATGCATTCTTTACATCCATCTGATGTAAAGACCATTGCTTTGACGCAGCCACTACTATCACAACTCTCACCGTTGCCATCTTGGCAATTGGGCTGAAAGTTTCCTCATAATCAATCCCATATATCTGCGCATATCCTTTGGCTACCAATCTAGCCTTGTACCTGTTTATGCTTCCATCACTGTTATGTTTAACTTTGTACACCCACTTGCATCCAATGGCTTTCTTGCCTTTAGGCAATTGCACTAAATCCCAAGTTTCATTTCCATATAGTGCATCCATCTCCTCATCCATGGCATTCTCCCAATACACATTTCCAACAGCCTCATCAATGCATGTGGGCTCAACAACCTGCACAACCTTTGCCATATATGCATAGTGATGTGCCATATAACCATCATATGTAAATCTCTGCACAGGGTTCTTCACTCTCCCTGATCTTCGCAGCTTTTCATTCATGGCTTCCATAGCCTTCTTTACACCAGGTGTTCTCATAGCTGGGATCCCAAGCTCCTCATCAAGGCTCATATCTGAGCCACTAGACTCTCCATCAACATGAGAATGCCCTGCAGAAATGTCAGGCATACCAAGGGGCTCAACCACTTTCTCTTTTCCTTTACGTGATGTACTAATCACATTTGCAGGGCTGGTATTATGACGCAACCTGCCACTCCATGGTCTATCAACAGACCCACTAGATGAGGACTCTCCTGGTCCACTCAAAGACTGTGATTGCTGACATGCATTCTGTGCAACCACACTTCCACTCACATCAGCCCCAACAGCTTCTTTTTCAGCAGCATACCAGCTGCTCATCTCATCAAAGACAACATCCCTGCTTACCCTCAACTCACGTGTAGCAGGGTTGTAAAACCTGTATCCCTTTTGCTCAAGGGAATATCCAATAAACACACATTTTTTAGCTTTCGGATCCAGCTTGGTTCTCAGCTCATCTGGCACATGCACATATGCAATGCATCCAAAGACTTTCAGATGAGACAAATCTGGTTTTCTGCCAGTAAACCTCTCCTTTGGAGTTACATCATGTATGGCTGCAATTGTTCATGATGTATACTGCTGTAGAAACAGCCTCAGCCCAATAGCTATGCGGCATATTCTTCTCTTCCATCAATGCTCGCGCAATCTCAGCAATGTGCCAGTTTTTCCGCTCAGCAACTCCATTTTGCTACGGAGTGTATCTGCATGTAAACTGTCTCCGAATACCATTCTTCTTCAAAAATTCAGAGAACTCATTGGAGAAGTACTCTCCCCCTCCATCTGACCTTAGGCACTTTACATATTTCCCTGTTTGCTTTTCAACCAAAACTCTGAAATTCTGAAAGTGAGTGAACACCTCACTCTTCTCCTTCATGAAATATACCCACACTTTCCTTGTGTGGTCATTAATGAAGGTCACATAATACCTGCAGCCTCCCATAGATATGGTCTTCGTAGGACCCCATACATCTGAATGCACAACATCTAGTGCATTTCTGCTCACATATCTGTTATGTGAAAACACATGCTTTGTTTGCTTCCCAAATTGGCATGCTTCACATATTTTTTGCATACCTTCCATTTTAAATTTTGGCAGCCCTGTCACAATTCCTTTTGTCTGCATAGACTTCAATCTCTGCACATTTACATGTCCAATCCTTTTATGCCAAATGTCTGTGTCTGCAACAATTCCTGAACCATTTGCAAACATCGCAGCACTCATTTCAGGCATGTCTACATTTAATGTAAACATTCTGCCCACTCTGTTGCCTTTTGCAACCAACCTGCACTTGTCTTTAAAATCTTCAACATAACATCCATCAGGGTTAAACCGAACCTGCAAACCCTGCTCAATCATCTGGCCAACTGAAACCAGATTCTTTGTTATGTTCGGTACATGAAGTACATCTGCAAGGTACTTCACTTTGCCATCCTGCATAGACAATGGCACATCTCCAACATGGGCAATTGGATGAGCAGTGTCATCCCCTGTTTCCACAAAACCTGGTCTTTCCGGGTTTTTCATCTCCTTAAACCACTCCCCATGACTCGTCATATGGTTCGAAGCGCCTGAATCCACATACCACACATTATCTTTTTGTGCTGCATCAACATTTTCAGACATGGCATTCACGACATGCTGCATAACAAACAACCTTTCATTATCCTCATTATTTCTGCTTGAGGATGCATAGTTGTTTTGCTGCACTTTCCCATTTTGCATGTCAGCCTGCTTCTTATAACATTCTGCCTGCACATGTCCAGGCTTACCACAATAATAGCATTCACGTGCATCATTATATTGCCTTTGCCAATTTCCACGGCCTCTTTGACTCCCCCTGCCTCTGAATTTGCCTCTTCCACCTGCGTGTTGTTGTTGTTGTTGATTCTGGGACTGTTGTTGTTGTTGCTGCTGCTGGCCATAATTCTGATTACCTGTTCGGCCACCTCCTTGACCGCGTCCATGACCTCCTCTACCTCGTCCTCTTCCTGAACTCGTGTAGAAGGCCTGTTGCTCTGAATTGTTTTTACTTTGTGAAGACTGTTGGTCTTCACCCAAGTTCTTCTCTTCGATAATCAGCATAGACACCAAATCTGTAAAGTTGGGAATGTTTTCCCGAGTCTGAATAGACGTCTTGAATGCCTTGTATTGTGGCCCGAGACCACGTAGACAGACCTCCACCTTATCATCATCATCTACTGACACACCAATAGATGCAAGGGATTCCACAATACCCTTTATCTTCAACGCATAGTCATTCACAGACATGCTCTTTTTCTCCACAGTATGAAGTTCATTCTTCAACTGTATCTTACGTGCCTTGGTATTTGTTTCATAAAGCTTTACCAAGGTGTCCCATGCCTCCTTGGGGGACTTGGCATCCTGAATATGCCCAATCATGGTGTCCTGTATACTAATGGAGAGCCAATACATAACCTTCCTGGCTCCTTGGTTCCAGTCTTTAAACTCTTTCACATCTGCAGCAGTCGGGTATCTCCGGTGCCTCTTCATGCTCACCTTCTATGTAGTCCCAATAGCCTTTTCCCATCAGGAAATTCGTCAACCTAAACCTCCAAGCATGGAAGTTATTCTTATCCAGCTTCTCAGCCACAATCTGTGTTATGCCATCATTAGACATCTTGCCAAACACAAAATTTTACCAGAAACTGCACTCTGGTTTTTCCTGCACAACTGCTGTATTTTCTGCACAGCGGTACCGCAGTCCACTCAAATGTCACAACCCAGTGACCTCAATGTGCATACATACACCCAATGGCAACTGTAGACCTCTTTGCAGCACCCACAGTGTCTGCACACTCAATCTGTCTTCCTGCAGTTCTTAAAACAGAGTTCTACAGAGAATCGATGACTTACCCGCAGTGCTCGAATTCGCCTGCTTTCTGAAAAACGGAGGTCCAGACGCGCCCGAAACGTGTTTTCGGCCCAGAAAATGTCGTCCGATAAGACAGTATGGTTGCCCTATAGCTTTACTCCCGCGAAGAAAGCTCCTCAATCAGAGATCGTTGCCGGTGCCTCCCGTAGAGCTCCCGACAAGGGTGTAGTCACCAACACAAATAGGGAAGAGTAGTTGAAGCTCTTACCCTCGTACCGCTTCCTGTGGTTCTCTTGCTTGCAGCTTAGCCCTTAGCACGAACCAGGCTCTGATACCATGAAAAGATGCAGGGGGGAAGAGAGCTTGAGCTCTTGCAAGCACACACACACACTCACAAAACCCTAATAGAGAACACACAAGGTGAGAGGCTGAAAATCTTCTTCTCTACTCAACACTCAACACACCATATACAAGAATAAGAGTACACATAATATGAAAGGTACTTAACCAATACATACACGGGTTCTCTATAGTGTGAACCCGACTAAATGAGCTGGCGCTATAACTATGCCAGTCTCTAGAATGGCTGTCACACAGCCTGTCATTCCACTGGCCGCATATCACCCAAGATCTCACCAACCATGCCAGTGGTGTAAGTGTGGGGCCTATCCCCCAGGCGGTCATCAGTGTCCACCACCTCACTAGAGCTCGATATCTCAACATCAACTTCATATCGACATAGAATCTTCTCTCCTTCAAGCAATTTTAAAGTGTGCTTTTTTGATAATCCTTTGATGCTAAATCGGCCAAAATCAGCTACTATCACACGAGAATAAAAGAGCAAGATTATAAATTTAAACAATTAGCAAGCTACACAAAAAAACAAGTCAAAAACATATACCTATTTCTTGCTTTTGCTTAAAGAAACCAAGTGAGGTTCCACCCATGTGACTGCCAGTCTTTGAATCGCCCACAAGTGCATGAATTAAATCCAAAATGGATCGAATTATACGAGCTTCCAAGAGTGTGTATTTGATATATTGCCAGAGCTGCTCCACCAAATTTGTTGTGTCAACATTTCCATAGTTGAAAAGGCGTCCAAAATTTGGCCATCGTTTTCTCCACATACAATTATGTCCACACCAAACGGATGACATTGTTTTGGATTTAATACTTTTGTAGAAGTAGTTGATACCTTCCCTCAAAATCATCCTCCGTAATAACAGAATGCATAAGGTTTGACATTGAAGTATATATGTCATCTCTTATCTCCTTTGGAACCTGAATTTACAAATAACGTTTGCATATACCACAAATATATAAATATAAATAAGCTTGACTATAAAATGGATTAGTTCTACCTGTGGAAGAAGATTCTCAACCCAAGCCTTCTTGGTATGGAACCAACATAGAAAGACGTGACATGCAATCTGAATCATTGTTCCATTCTCTTGAAATTCCCAACAATATGGATCTTCATTCACCACCTTGAGTATAGCCTCTAATTCTTGCCGACGTGACTTGTTAATAACAAGTGCGGTAGGACGAACATGACTAGAGAAAACAATCCGCAGTGTCAACTCCAAGGAAATGACTTCATGGTGGGCTCTCACATCACATGTCCACAACATGAACCAAATTGGTATGCCAATACCAAGTTGATTTGGTAGCACTGTAGCATATAAGGGTAACCCAAATACGTTTGTCTCTTGAAAGTGCTATCTATGGCCCATGAGTTGTTTTTAGAGAAACGTAAAGCCATTTCTAACATCCAGTCATCTTGCAAAACTAAGATGAATGGCCTATCTTTGGCATCATTTGCACTTGGATTATAGGGTTGGCAATACAACACCTACATAACAACAATGTGTGATATAGCAAGATGCAACACATATGGTAGAGATCTCCAAAGTACCATGAAGTTTAGAATACACTACCTTTTGTTGTTGTTTCAATGCTAAAGCCTCCATGTACATTGACTCCCAATCATTTTTTGAAACCTTACCTGCATCATGTTGGTGCACTCAAATAATTACTCTTTGTGATCTAAAAATATTTACTCATAAACAAACGATCATTCTTAATTATCTTATCATATTTAATCATGAACAAAGAGCAAGAAAGTACCTTCAGTGCGAATTCGATATGACAATGAAGAAACCTCTTTGGGAATCATGAAGAACCTATAGATAACGTAGTCAAGAGTAGATGCTCTCTCCATATGATATCGTTCTTTAGATAAGGACATTTTTGCAACATGGCGAGAGCTTCCCACATCAAACAAATCTTCCATGCAGCATTCAATAACAGAAGGGTGAACTGGGAAGTGATATAAGTCACTTCTTGTGCTTGGCTCATGTCCTGTATGGATTGGATTAATGAAAATACACACTTCATCCTTGCCGTCAATGTATTCCACTTGCACTTTGAAAGTGCATCCACATTTCTTGGATGTACGTAACCTCTTTATTTTTCCACTTCGTTTAGGTCCACCTCCTCTATGACACATGTAGTCCACCATAGCCTTGGAAGGGTGGTGTCTCTTTGATGACCGCACCATGACTAGTCTCACCATATGCTCTATCATTATATTCTTCAATTGCATGTCCACATAAGCCCTATTTGTATGTATAGCATATGATGGCTCCTTGTTTAGATCCCATTTGTGATGCCTAATTAAAGGGAGTTGTTGACTCTTTGCTATACGATTACATGTATATGTATTAATAAACTCTTTGATGTAAGATGAGGGTATTCCAGGCCTTCTGATGTAGAAAACCATGTTGACTTGATCGCTTCAAGTGTGGCATTTGCACTTTTGTGTTCTCTTGAGCCTTTAACACAGTGTGCAACTTTCACAATGCTTTTCCACTCCTCAATACATGCAATTTTTAACTTAAATGGCCCCTTCAAACAAATACAAAGAGAACCATCCTCTCTCTCTCTCCCAAGCAAAGCTCATCTTTCATTTTTTGCCACTTTTTCAAATCAAGCATGCCTTAATCATCATGACTTTTTAGCATTTCCAAGCTTATGGACACATCATCTTGTAGTACTCTTATCATTAAGTTATATAGCTCCTCACTAAAAGAGAAATATATACGGGATTGAATGCTCATTTGGATTGCATAAAACCTTGCAATTTTTTGAGACTTCCGTTGTAGTATCATGGTTGTTACCACTTTGACATTGGTCTTCAATGTTTAGATCATCAATACTTGCATCATCACTATCCTCATCTCCAACTAGCCAATCCATCGTTGTGGGCATTTAAGACTACATTATCAATACATACACAATCAAATTGATTAATATGCTACCTGCGAAGGAGCCTAGAGGGTGCTGACCATACAGTGCTCGGGTCACCGAAGATACCCACGCGTGCATCGGGGAAGAAAATGGAACAAGGAGTTAGAGTTGTTTTCTGAATTCGGGCATGGATCTGGTTGATTGGCCTTGCTGGTCCTCCAACGGATGAGTCCATGGCTCTTTTATATGGAACTGTTTGTTGATCTTGTTGATCTTCAATGGAGAGTCCATCTGTATTTTTCTTATGTGATTATATTTCCGGGTACTATGAGCTCGGAACTATTGAAAAGGCCCCTGAGTGAACAATGGTTGCCAATGATGCCATAGGTACATCGATTTATGAAGGAATGATTGGAAATTAGATTTCAAGCTACATATTTTGGAGGATTATGATCAGTGATACTATGGTTTCATTAAAATATTGTTTTAAACACAGCTGAATCTGTGAAACAGGCAATTTCATATTGGGTGTGTAAGTGGTGTGACTATCTTGAAGTTTGCTTGAAGCGTCGGCTAAGGAGCCTGGGAACTCTTTTCCCTGGTACCTGGGGCCAAACATAACCAAATTTCTAAATGGATCCTATCGCTACAATGGTTGGGCGGTTGGCTAACCCATGGGATTGGATGGGGTAGGCTGGACTGATGGATCCCTAAAATGAGACTCAATTTTGTTATGTTACGATAGTTGAAGTAAAATCCTGGATAACCCTTGTTCTATGGAAAAGAATCAACGGCTGTGCCTCTTGATGAGAAAAAAAGCGTTGGTCTCTATGATCCAAGTGCAAGTCTCTTCCTTGATCTGACCATGTGACTTACAGGCTCGGTTGGATCAGTTCGGTTAGTTAAGGCTCTTGACTACGTTAGAATAGATTTTTCCCGGTGAAATCGCCTATGTCTGCTGGGCGAGGGAAGTTTTTCCGGATTCAGTTTTGGAAGAACCAAGGGATTAGTCTCTTGTCCAGATATCCGTGGGCGAGGTCCCGAGTGGGAGACTTTGCCCTGCACAAGAAGTGCTACTTCCACTGCTAGCACCCTTGAATTCGTTGCGCTGAGGGGGCATGGATCTTTCACACTCTCTGGTTAGCATTATTTTCAAGCGTGGCTACGCTTCTTGTAACTTATCTTTTTGTTACCGCACAAAGCGCTAATTGATAAAAGAGATATGGGATGCCTAAGCTTATGGCTTGTGTAATGCCAGTCTCATAGGAAGGAGATGTGCATAGAGCTAGGAAGCTAGTTTTGGGCCCCCAAGGGTAAATGGGCGGCCGACCATTGTAAAATGAGAGCTCTTGTATATAAGACATTTGATGGAATATGAAAAGGGACAATCCCATTAGTCTCATTTGTGTTTTGCCTCTCTCTCTCTCTCTCTCTCTCTCTCTCTCTCTCTCTCTCAAGCTTGTGGATTCTTGTATTATTGATGCGTACATGCTTGATTGTGGTTGTGTATGCATGTTAGGAATGGTGATGATCTAGCTTCTCCTCTCCTTTCCCCTCTCTTGTGTCTCTACCAAAGTCCCTCTTGCATGCATGTGGCATGGAGTGAAGGTTGCATTTTCCATAGCTCCCTCCTTGCTCTTCACCTATCTCTTGAATCTCCACTTGGGTGACACAAGTGGTGGTGTAGTGTGTTGAGATATCGAGCTCGTCTAGTGAGGCGGTGGACACTGATGACCCGCCTGGGGGATAGGCCCCACACTTACACCACTTGGCATGGTTGGTGAGATCTTGGGTGATATGCGGCCAGTGGGATGACAGGTTGTGTGACAGCCATTCTAGAGACTGGCATAGTTATAGCGCCAGCTCATTTAGTTGGGTTCACACTATAGAGAACCCGTGTATGTATTGGTTGAGTACCTTTCATATTGTGTGTACTCTTATCATTGTATATGGTGTGTTGAGTGTTGTGTGAAGAAGAAGAAGATTTTAGCCTCTCACCTTGTGTGTTCTCTATTAGGGTTTTGTGAGTGTGTGTGTGCTTGCAAGAGCTCAAGATCTCTTCCTCCCTGCATCTTTTCATGGTATCAGAGCTTGGTTCATGCTAAGGGCTGAGCTGCAAGCAAGAGAACCACAGGAAGCGGTACGAGGGTAAGAGCTTCAACTACTCTTTCCTATTTGTCTTGGTGACTACACCCTTGTCGGGAGCTCTACGGGAGGCACCGGCAACGATCTCTAATTGAGGAGCTTTCTTCGTGGGAGTAAAGCTATAGGGCAACTATACTGTCCTATTGGACCCATTTTTTGGGCCGAAAACGCGTTTCGGGCGCGTTTGGACCTCCGTTTTTCAGAAAGCAGGCAATTTCGAGCACTGCGGGTAAGTCATCGATTCTCTGAGAACTCTGTTTTAAGAACTACAGGAAGACAGATTGACTGTGCAGACACTGTGGGTGCTGCAAAGAGGTCTACAGTTGCCATTGGGTGTATGTATGCACATTGAGGTCACTGGTTGTGACATTTGAGAGTACTACAGTACCGCTGCAGGAAATACAGCAGTTTGTGCAGGACAAACCAGAGTGCTGTTTCTAGTAAAATTGTGTGTTTGGCAAGATGTCAAATGATGGGATAACCCAGATTGTGGCTGAGAAGCTAGATAAGAATAACTTCCATGCTTGGAGGTTCAGGTTGACAATTTCCTGATGGGAAAGGGCTACTGGGACTACATAGAAGGTGAGCATGAAGAGGCACCGGAGATACCGGACATAAATCCTACTGCTGCAGATGTGAAAGAGTTTAAAGACTAGAACCAAGGAGCCAGGAAAGTCATGTATTGGCTCTCCATTAGTATACAGGACACCATGATTGGGCACATTCAGGATGCCAAGTCCCCCAAGGAGGCGTGGGACACCTTGGTAAAGCTTTATGAAACAAATACCAAGGCACGTAAGATACAGTTGAAGAATGAACTTCATACTGTGGAGAAAAAGAGCATGTCTATGAATGACTATGCGTTGAAGATAAAGGGCATTGTGGAATCCCTTGCATCTATTGGTGTGTCAGTAGATGATGATGATAAGGTGGAGGTCTGTCTACGTGGTCTCGGGCCACAATACAAGGCGTTTAAGACGTCTATTCAGACTCGGGAAAACATTCCCAACTTTACAGATTTGGTGTCTATGCTGATTATAGAAGAGAAGAGCTTGGGTGAAGACCAACAGTCTTCACAAAACAAAAACAGTTCAGAGCAACAGGCCTTCTACACAAGTTCAGGAAGAGGACGAGGTAGAGGAGGCCGTGGACGCGGTCAAGGAGGTGGCCGAACAGGTAATCAGAATTATGGACAGCAGCAGCAACAACAACAGTCCCAGAATCAACAACAATAACAACAACACGCAGGTGGAAGAGGCAAATTCAGAGGCAGGGGGAGTCAAAGAGGACGTGGAAATTGGCAAAGGCAATATAATGATGCACGTGAATGCTATTATTGTGGTAAGCCTGGACATGTGCAGGCAGAATGTTATAAGAAGCAGGCTGACATGCAAAATGGGAAAGTGCAGCAAAACAACTATGCATCCTCCTCAAGCAGAAATAATGAGGATAATGAAAGGTTGTTTGTTATGCAGCATGTTGTGAATGCCATGTCTGAAAATGTTGATGCAGCACAAAAAGATGATGTATGGTATGTGGATTTAAGTGCTTCGAACCACATGACAAGTCATGGGGAGTGGTTCAAGGAGATGAAAAACCCGGAAAGACCAGGTTTTGTGGAAATAGGGGATGACACTGCTCATCCAATTGCCCATGTTGGAGATGTGCCATTGTCTATGCAGGATGGCAAAGTGAAGTACCTTGCAGATGTACTTCACGTTCCGAACATAACAAAGAATCTGGTTTCAGTTGGCCAGATGATTGAGCAGGGTTTGCAGGTTCGGTTTAACCCTAATGGTGGTTGTTATGTTGAAGATTTTAAATACAAGTGCAGGTTGGTTGCAAAAGGCAACAGAGTGGGCAGAATATTTACATTGAATGTAGACATGCCTGAAATGAGTGCTGTGATGTTTGCAAACGGTTCAGGAATTGTTGCAGACACAGACATTTGGCATAAAAGAATTGGACATGTGAATGTGTAGAGATTGAAGTCTATGCAGACTAAAGGAATTGTGATAGGGCTGCCAAAATTTAAAGTGGAAGAATATGCAGAAAATATGTGAAGCATGCCAATTTGGGAAGCAAACAAAGCATGTGTTTCCACGTAACAGATATGTGAGCAGAAATGCATTAGATGTTGTGCATTCAGATGTATGGGGTCCTACGAAGACCATATCTATGGGAGACTGCAGGTATTATGTGACTTTCATTGATGACCACACAAGGAAAGTGTGGGTATATTTCATGAAGGAGAAGAGTGAGGTGTTCACTCACTTTCAGAATTTCAGAGTTTTGGTTGAAAAGCAAATAGGGAAATATGTAAAGTGCCTAAGGTCAGATGGAGGGGGAGAGTACTTCTCCAATGAGTTCTCTGAATTTTTGAAGAAGAATGGTATTCGGAGACAGTTTACATGCACCTTCCTCTTCACTAACCCTCTTCTTAATCTATCCGTACGGATTGAAAGAGCAAGCAGAGGAGCATGGAGAGCCATAAGCAGAATTGCTAAACCTTTCCTTTGCTCAATTTCTATAATAGAGGGTTGAGAATTATTCAAGAGTTCAAGAATTACTTTTGATTTTTTTATTTTCTTTTTCCTCCTCTGCGCTGGGCGCAAGCTTAAAGATATAAATATATAAATATATAATATATATATTTTTCCTCTCTCTCCCTCTTTCGTATCCGGGCGGCAGCGACAGCGGCTTCTCTCTCTCCATCCGGCTGGTGGCGAGCTGCGATTTCAAGGGGGAGCGCCGATTTTCTAATCGAGCTTAGTGAGGCTTAAAAAAAAAAAGAAGCTATCTTCTAATTGCGCTTATTGAGCCCTTAAAGCTTTGATTATTACAAAGCTTAAATTAGCTAAAAGCTTTGAGAGCTTTTGCTTTAATCTTGGCGGGTTAGGCTAAATCGAGGAGGCACTAATTTATATATTAAAAAAAACAAAAAAAAAATCAAATCTCCCTTTTTATTCTTAAGCGCTGCGCTGTCGGAATAGCTGTGGGAGAAAAAGAAATTGTACATCTTATAAAAGCTTTATTAAGCTTATTAACTAGCATAAAAGTAAAAGCTTTTTATATATATATAAGTTGCAAATATTGAAATCATTATGCATTAATTATAATTTCCTCCAAAGCTTTTTTTTAAACAAATCTCCAAATTTTTTTTTTAACAAATCTGCGCTGAACTTCATGAATTCCAAGATGATTGAATCATTTCATTTGAGCCTTTATGAAGCTTGGGTTTAACTGTGCGTTGGATTTAAATTAGTTTTTAAAAAAAATCATGTTAAGTAAAGCTTTTATTAGTAAGCTTGATTAAGAAACTCTTTGAGCTTTAATTAATAAAGTTTTAATTTTAAAAGTACATGGATTATTTCTTGAAAAATTATGCATTTTGTGTATTGAGCTAACTTGGCAGGACTCACATCTAGCTCGACATTCCATATGAGATAAGAAACCCTATCTTTTCTTTTGTTTTAAATTTTTTCCTATTCTTTTTAATTGTCAGGAAATGGGTGAATATCCGTAACATTATCGTACTATTCAGGAACAACTTGATTCTCTCTATATTCTTTTGAATCAAGAACGAGAGCATCGTGACAACTTTCAAAGAAAGATTGAACGACGTCTATCTAGAATAAACAAATATATTAAGAAGAAAGTTAAAACTATGGAAGCATCTGACATGCATAGCCTGACCAATGACATCGTATCCAAGCTGCCTATTGTCAAGTGTTTCAGGTGTAAGACGTTGGGACATTATGCTAAATCTTGCCCAACTAGAAAGAAGAACCAAATTGCAGTAAAGGACATGCTTGACACCGGAGGTATGTGTTAAAAAAATATTATTTATGTATACAATTTCTTGTTTGCTTTTGTATCTGTTTTCTGAATATTCTTTTCTTTTAGACCTAGTTAGAAAACTTTAGCTCCTGAAAAGAATTTTAGATACCGTGACCTAACTAGAGAGATCAAGATAAGATTAGCAAAAGTTATCTCTAAGATCTAGTTGCCCAAATTCAAGTAAAAATGATTGCTAGTAGACATTTCATAGAAGATTAAGACCAATTTGAAGATTCAAGAACCAAGCAAGTTTCTCCAGTCTTTGATTCAAGTTATCAATTGTTTCACCATCGAATTTAGTGATGATGAGAAAAGTAAAGAAATAGCTCTCAAGTGACTAGAAACCAAGCTTAAGTTGTATACCAATCACAATTACGAAGTTAATAAAACCAAACAAATGAACGCATGTAAAAGGGATCTAAGTGTCCCATACCACAGAGGTACCTTCCACATACAAACACTCGTTGGTGAAAGATAGAAGACATAGATACGTCTGGGGTAGGCATGTAAAACCAATCTAATGTCCCATACCATAGATTAATTCCACACGACACTACCTTAAGAATAGAAGTTTGAGACGGAGTAGCTAATTCCCTCTGAAACTTTCATTCCGACATAACTTTTCTCTATCCTCAAAATTAGACTACAAGTCTTATTACAAAAATGAATTAGGTCGAAATGGAAATTCTTATCAACTTAAGATTAAAAAATAATCACTTACATTACTGTCAATAACTTGATGAATTCTGGGGATTTGTTCTTGATCTTAATCTTGTAATTGTCTAACTAAATTCTCGGGATTTGTTTTTGATCTTAATCTTAATGAATTCTCGAGATTTATTTTTTATCTTAATCTTGTAATTGTTTAACTAAATTCTCGAGATTTATTTTTGATCTTAATCTTAGTCTTGTAATTGTCTAACTAAATTCCAAAAAATTATAATCTTTGAATAGGTTTATAATTCTTGAATTTGTGAATCTTACTTGTAAACAATGAAATCTAAAGGGGATCTTGATCTTAAGTTTAATCTTAAACTTGAAATCAGAACTTGAATAATGATAGACATCTTGCGCCCTAGTTGATAGCAAGAACTTGATATACTAGTAATGAATCTTGGCTTAGATTAAAAATACTTGAATGGACGAAAATTGAGAGATTAGTCTTTAATTAATCATAATTACAATTCTTGAATAAATCTTGTTCTTAAGGGGTTTAAATCTTGTGGTTGAATATATCTTTGACTTAGAGCAATTCTTGGTCTAGAAAGAATCTTGTACTTGGATAGATCTTAAACTAGAACACTTGAAAATTTAGACAAAACTTTACTTGAATTGTTCGTAATATTTTGTGGCTGTACTATGGCATTTGATATTATTTTAACATCAGTGTGATGTGTGTGTGTGCACGCGTAAATTTATTGTACAATGTGCGCACGAGCATTTGTTGATTTATTTTGTAATGTGCATATATGCACAAGTTAGATTATTGAATTAGAAGAATTGTGCAAACCTTAGAAGGTTTGAGGACAAAGGTTAATTGAGGACAAAGGCTAATTAAATGGCAAAGTCCAAATATGGATGTGTACTTTATTTTTGGCTCAAAGCCTACTTTTTGAAATATATCAAAAAAATACCCACGCGAGAAGAAGCCACTCATGTTGGGGGGGAAGATTGCACCCAGTCTTGTGTTGCCTTGTGTTGATGGTGATGTATTTCTTTCTCTTGCTCTATGTTTTGATATGTGCTTTAATTTTTATTTTTTTTAAATTCAAGTAGTTGTTTTGATATTTGATATAATTTTTATGAGTCTTTTGATTATTCTCTTCAAGAAAATTAAAGGTCCGGTTGCAATGTTCACCACCTTATACTTGCCTGGTACAAGGAGAGCAAGCATGATATGACGTTTCTTGATTTCCACCCATGGAGGGAGGCTGTAATTCACCAATACAATAGGCCAAGTAGACCATGATGTGGAGTTGAAGCCAAATGGGTTAACACCATCCATGCCCAAGCCAAGACGTAAGTGATGGGGCTCATCTTTAAACTCTGGCGATTAATGTTCCACATGTTGCCCTATCAACAGCAGTGAATCAGCCTATGATCCTCATGATGCCATTGGTTAAGCAATGAGTAGCATGCCATGTCACGAATTCTACAGTCCCCTTACATTTAAACATGTGTTGGATGTGAGGAAAGATAGAGAAGTGTCTCAAAACCTTCGAGGAATTTTATCTCCTTACAAATCATCCATATGGTAGCTCTCCCCACATTGTAGACATTGTCTTTCATCTTTATTAGCCCCTCTAAATATCATGCAATCATTGGGACATGCATGTATTTTTGTGTAATCCATACCTAGCATAGACAGCATTTTACGACACCCCATCTCGTGAGCTTGGTAATAGATTCTGAAGCAGAAGAATCTTCTTGAGAAGCCTACAACATAACATAAGAAATAATACGTCCAAATATTAGAAAGGAGAGTATATATAACATGAAACATTTTCTATTTGAGAGAATAGAATGAGGTAGTCTTACCGAAGAAGAGTGGTGACACTTGCATCACTCCATCCATAAAAGTTGTTTGCAAGATTAATAGCTCCAAGTTTGCTCGCCGGTGTGGAGTACAAACATCCCTCATAAAAAGGGGTGCTTGCCTCTCTATGCAAGGTTTCCTCCTCTTGTGACATTGGATCTTGCTCACTATCATCTATGACCCCCCGTCCAAAGAAGTCATTCACCATGTCGTCCATGATGAAATTTTCTTCCTCCTCATGTGGCAATGGTGGAGGAACCTCATTCATTGGTTGGGGAAGATGAGTCTCAAGCATGCTTTCCATATGAAGACTTGCCACCTTATTTGTTGAGATATCAAGCTCATCTAGTGAGGCGGTGGACACTGATGACCCACCTGGGGGATAGGCCCCACACTTACACCACTGGCATGGTTGGTGAGATCATGGGTGATATGCGGCCAGTGGGATGACTGGCTGTGTGACAGCCATTCTAGAGACTGGCATAGTTATAGTGCTAGCTCATTTAGTTGGGTTCACACTATAGAAAACCCTAGTATATATTTGGTTGAGTACCTTTTCATAGTGTGTGTACTCTTATCTTTGTATATATGGTGTGTTGAGTGTTGTGTAAAGAAGAAGAAGATTTTCAACCTCTCATCTTGTGTGTTCTCTTTTAGGGTTTTGTGAGTGTGTGTGTGTTTACAAGAGCTCAAGCTCTCTTCTCCCCTGCATCTTTTCATGGTATCAGAGCCTGGTTCATGCTAAGGGCTGAGCTGCAAGCAAGAGAAGCACAGGAAGCGGTACGAGGGTAAGAGCTTCATCTACTCTTCCCTATTTGTGTTGGTGGCGACTACACCCTTGTCGTCGGGAGCTCTACGGGAGGCACGGCAAAAGATCTCTGATTGAGGAGCTTTATTCGCGGGAGTAAAGCTATAGGGCAACTATTATGTCCTATAGGGCAATTATAATGTCCTATAGGATAAAATTTTCTGGGCCAAAAACACATTTCGGGCGCGTTAGGACCTCCGTTTTTTGGAAAGCAGGTGATTTCACCGAGCACTCTGCGTGTAAGTCATCGATTCTCTACAGAACTCTGTTTTAAGAACTGCAAGAAGACAGATTGGTTGTGCAGACATTGTGTGTAGTGCAAGGAGGTCAACAGTTGCCATTGGGTGTATGTATGCACATTGAGGTCACTGGGTTGACATTTGAGTGTAGTACAGTACCGCTGCAGAAAATACAGCAGTTTATGCAGGACAAATCAGAGTGCTGTTTCTGGTAAATTTGTGTGTCTGGCAAGATGTCAAATGATGGCATAAACCAGATTGTTGCTAAGAAGCTTGATAAGAACAACTTCCATGCCTGGAGGTTCAGGTTGACAAATTTCCTGATGGAAAAGGGTTACTGGGACTACATAGAAGGTGAGCACGAAGCGGCACAGGAGATCAATCCGACTGCCTGTAGATGTGAAAGAGTTCAAGGATTGGAACCAAGGAGCCAGAAAAGTTATGTATTGGCTCTCTATCAGTATACAAGACACCATGATTGGGCACATACAGGATGCCAAGTCCCCCAAGGAGGCGTGGGACACCTTGGTAAAACTCTATGAAACGAATACGAAGGCACAAAAGATACAGTTGAAGAAGAACTTCATACTGTGGAGAAAAAGAGTATGTCTATGAATGACTATGCATTGAAGATCAAGGGTATTGTGGAATCCCTTGCATCTATTAGCATTTCAATAGATGATGATAAGGTGGAAGTCTATCTACGTGGTCTCGGGCCACAATACAAGGCGTTCAAGACGTCTATTCAGACTCGGAAAAACATTCCCAATTTCATAGATTTGGTGTCTAAGTTGATTATAGAGAAGAGAAGAGCTTGGGTGAAGACCAACAATCTTCACAAAACAAAAACAGTTCTGAGCAACAGGCCTTCTACACAAGTTCAGGAAGAGGACGAGGAAGAGGAGGCCGTGGACACGGCCAAGGAGGTGGCTGAACAGGTAATCAAATTATGGCTGGCAGAAGCAGCAACAACAACAGTCCCAGAATTCACAACAACAACAACACGCAGGTGGAAGAGACCAATTTAGAGGCAGAGGGGAGTCAAAGAGGTCGTGGAAATTGGCAAAGGCAGTATAATGATACACGTGGATGCTTTTATTGTCGTAAGCCTGGACATGTGCATGCAGATTGTTATAAGAAGCAGGCTGACATGCAAAATGGGAAATTGCAGCAAAACAACTATGCATCCTCGAGCAAAAACAATGAGGATAATGAAAGGTTGTTTGTTATGCAGCATGTTGTTAATGCCATGTCGAACATGTTGAAGCAGCACATAAAGATGATGTATGGTACATTGATTTAGGTGGTGGTTCAAGGAGATGAAAAACCTTGAAAAACAAGGTTTTGTGGAAACAGGGTATGACACTGCTCATCCAATTGCCCATGTTGGAGATGTGCCATTGTCTATGCAGGATGGCAAAGTGAAGTACCTTACAGATGTACTTCATGTTCCAAACATAACAAAGAATCTGGTTTCAGTTGGCTAGATGATTGAGCAGGGTTTGCAGGTTCGGTTTAATCCTCATGGTTGTTATGTTGAAGAATTTAAAGACAAGTGCAGGTTGGTTGCAAAAGGCAATAGAGTGGGCAGAATGTTTACATTGAATGTAAACATGCCTGAAGTGAGTGCTGCGATCTTTGCACATGTTTACATTAAATGTAAACATGTTTACATTGAAGTGCCTGAAGTGAGTGCTGCGATCTTTGCAAATGGTTAAGGAAGAATTGTTGCAGACACAAACATTTGGCATAAAAGAATTGGACATGTGAATGTGCAGAGAATGAAGTCTATATGAATAAAGGGCTGCCAAAGTTTAAAGTTGAAGGTATGCATAAAATATGTGAAGCATGCCAATTTGGAAAGCAAACAAAGCATGTATTTTCACGTGACAAAAATGTGAGCAGAAATGCACTAAATGTTGTGCATTCAGATGTACGGGGTCCTACGAAGACCATGTCTATGGGAGGCTGCAGGTATTATGTGACATTTATTGATGACCACACAAGGAAAGTGTGGGTATACTTCATGAAGGAGAAGGGTGAGGTGTTCACTCATTTTCAGAATTTCAGAGTTATGGTTGAAAAGCAAACAGGGAAATATTTAAAGTGCCTAAGGTCATATGGAGGGGGAGAGTACTTCTCCAATGAGTTCTTTGAATTTTTGAAGAAGAATGGTATTCTGAGACAACTTACTTGGAGATACACTCCGCAAAGCAAAATGGAGTTGCTGAGCGAAAAAACAGGCACATTGCTGAGATTGCACGAGCATTGATGGGAGAGAAGAATATGCCGCATAGCTATTGGGCTAAGGCTGTTTCTACAGCAGTTTACATCATGTACAGGACTCCAACTGTAACCATACATGATGTAACTCCAAAGGAGAGGTTTACTAGCAAAAAACCTGATTTGTCTCATCTGAAAGTCTTTGGATGCATTGCATATGTGCATGTGCCAGATGAGCTGAGAACTAAGCTGGATCCAAAAGCTGAAAAATGTGTGTTTATTGGATATTCCCTTGAGCAAAAGGGATACAGGTGTTATAACCGTGCTACACGTGAGTTGAGGGTAAGCAGGGATGTTTTTGATGAAATGAGCAGCTGGTATGCTGCTGAAAAAGAAGCTCTTGGGGCTGATATGAGTGGAAGTGTGGTTGCACAGAATGCAAGTCAGCAAACAATCACAGTCTTTGAGTGCACCAGGAGAGTCCTCATCTAGTGGTTCAGTTGATA
This sequence comes from Cibotium barometz, assembly GCF_041138505.1. Classification (NCBI taxonomy): domain Eukaryota; kingdom Viridiplantae; phylum Streptophyta; class Polypodiopsida; order Cyatheales; family Cibotiaceae; genus Cibotium; species Cibotium barometz. The sequence continues at coordinate 8,745,281 of NC_141062.1, read as the reverse complement.
GACCATGGAGTGGCAGCCTGCATCATAATACCAGTCTTGCAAATGTGATTAGTACATCACATAAAGGCAAAGAGAAAGTGGTTGAGCCCCTTAGTATGCCTGACATTTCTGCAGGCATTCTCATGTTGATGGAGAGTCTAGTGGCTCAGAGATGAGTCTTGATGAGGATCTTGGGATACCAGCTATGAGAAAACCTGGTGTAAAGAAGGCTATGGAAGCCATGAATGCAAAGCTGCAAAGATCTGGGAGAGTGAAGAATCCTATGTAGAGGTTTACCTATGATGGTTATGTGGCACATCACTATGCATACATGGCAAAAGTTGTACAAGTTGTAGAGCTCACATGCATTGATGAGGCTGTTGGAAATGTGTGTTGGGAGAAAGCTATGGGGATGAGGAGATGGATGCGCTATATGGAAATGAGACTTGGGATTTAGTTCAATTGCCTGAAGGCAAGAAAGCCATTGGATGTAAGTGGGTGTACAAAGTAAAACATAACAGTGATGGACATGCATTGATGAGGCTGTTGGAAATGTGTGTTGGGAGAAAGCTATGGGGATGAGGAGATGGATGCGCTATATGGAAATGAGACTTGGGATTTAGTGCAATTGCCTGAAGGCAAGAAATCCATTGGATGCAAGTGGGTGTACAAAGTAAAACATAACAGTGATGGAAGCATAAGCAGGTACAAGGCTAGATTGGTAGCCAAAGGATATGCGCAGACATATGGCATTGATTATTATGAGGAAACTTTCAACCCAGTTGCCAAGACGGCAACAGTGACTGTTGTGATAGCAGTGGCTATGTCAAAGCAATGGTCTTTACATCAGATGGATGTAAAGAATGCATTCTTGCATGGGGATTTACAGTGGCTATGTCAAAGCAATGGTCTTTACATCAGATGGATGTAAAGTGCATTCTTGCATGGGGATTTATAGGAAGAGGTGTATATGTTACAGCCACCTGGTTATGAGGATGTGAGTCACCCCGAGCATGTTTGCAGGTTGAAGAAAGCCTTGTATGGCTTAAAACAAGCACCAAGAGCATGGTCTGACAAGATTTCTAAATATCTTGTCACTATTGGCTTTCATGTAGCCAATGCAGATTTCTCGCTGTATATGAGACACAGTGATAGAGGGGTTGTGCTTATTGTCATCTATGTAGATAACCTGATCATTTACGGGGGACCATGATGATGCAGAGATCTTTGATGTAAAGATCTTGCTTAGATAGAAGTTTGAGATGAAGGATCGGGGGGAGCTCAGATATTTCTTGGGCATTGAGGTGATTAGGTCACCACATGGTATTGGATTACTACAGAGACAGTATGGCTTGGACATGTTGTCCAAGTATGGTATGACAGGCTATTATTAAGCCTATCTCAGTGCCATTAGATCAGAATGGCAAGTTGAGTGCAGATTCAGGAGAGATTTTGGAGGATCCTACTATGTATAGGCACATAGTAGGAAGCTTGATCTACATGACGATCACCAGGCTAGATTTGTGAGCTATGCTATTGGGTTAGTGAGCCAGTTTATGCAAGTTCCTCGAAAGCCACATTTGGATGCATTGAGACGCATACTGAGGTATGTGAGGTCTACTTTGCATTGTGGACTATTTTATGAAACTGGGACGACAGAGATATGTGTACATGGGTACACACATGCTGATTGGGCTGGTGGTATCTCATATAGAAGATCTACTAGTGGCTTCATGTTTTCTTTGGGGAGTGCTACTATGACTTGGAGCAGCAAAGAAGCAGCCTACGGTTGCTACAGAGGCTGAGTATAGAGGTGCTGCTATGGCAGCATGTGAGGTAGCTTGGTTGAGAAAGCTACTTACAGATTTGGGTCTATCAGTGGATAGACAAGTTATCATTTTCTGTGACAACATTAGCAGTATACAGTTGGCCAGGAACCCAGTTTTTCATGCTCGCACGAAGCATATAGAGGTCCACTACCATTTTGTCAGAGAGAAGGTTTTGGCAGGAGACGTTGACCTTGTTTATTTCAGCTCACAGGATCAGGTCGCTGACATCTTCACCAAAGCATTGGGTACAGAGAAGCTCCACAAATTCAGGGCTTCGCTTGGTGTACATGAGATGGAGTTGAGCTCGAGGGGGAGTGTTGAGATATCGAGCTCATCTAGTGAGGCGGTGGACACTGATGACCCGCTTGGGGAATAGGCCCCACACTTAGACCACTGGCATGGTTGGTGAGATCATGGGTGATATGTGGCCAGTGGGATGACAGGCTATGGTACAACCATTCTAGAGACTAGCATAGTTATAGCGCCCGCTCATTTAGTTGGGTTCACACTATAGAGAACCCTAGTATGTATTTGGTTGAGTACATTTTCTTAGTGTGTGTACTCTTATCTTTGTATATGGTGTGTTGAGTGTTGTGTAAAGAAGAAGAAGATTTTTAGCCTCTCACCTTGTGTGTTCTCTTTTAGGGTTTTGTGAGTGTGTGTGTGTGCTTGCAAGAGCTCAAGCTCTATTCACTTTACCCGATGTTGCCAAATGGTGTGCCATGTTACCTAGCACTCTCCTATGGTTCTCCTCCATGTCATCATCCGCATTTGGTCGTGCCTGTAACATACCCATCTCTCTCTCAAGCTTTCTCCCTCTCCATTGCTGCAGAAAATCTATTCCTCTTTAGTCTACTTTAGTTTTAGGAAGCCTTTTCTCAAACTCTAACCCTCTTTTAAGATTTCCATTGCTGCACTGAAAACCCTGAACTTTCTCTCCTCTCCACTCCTCTGTTGTAAAACAAGCTTTTCTTTTCCCTTCTTCTTTTTCCTTTTTTACCACCATGGCCTCTTCCAGTAATGTGAGAAGACCTAGGGAGAAGGTGGAAGAGCTTGTGTGCATAACACAAGAGATGAGAATGGAGTTTGGGCTCCAACAAGATTCAGGGTTGGGGCTTGGGTCTACATGCAACCAAGCTCTAAGGGACCACATTGAGTGTGTCAACTGGGGAATATGCTACATCATTGGAGGGGGCGGCTACAAGGCTTCATGCATACTAAGAAGGAAGGACTGGTTGCCACGGTGCAACATGTGTATACCCTTGGAGACCTGTACATTCAAGGCCAACGACCAAGGTTTCCTTCAAATTGTCAGTGTAACATAAACACAGCTTTAACAACATGCTAATATTGGATTTTTTGTTTCAAATTTTCTTATGATTCTCCATTTTCTTATGTCTCTTTGCAGATATTTTCCCCTCTAATTATGTTGAGGAACAACCACTCCAAAGCCTCACTCAAGTTTTCTATGCTATGCATGCATCCATTGGAGAGGCAATGTTTGTATCTCTCAAAGCCCAAGTGATCTTGTACAGAATAATATCTTTTTCTTTTCTCACTCATATTTTGTAGATAAAAAACCATGTTTATTTGGCAAGCTAGAAGAGATCCCCAACCCCCCTCTTAACAATCCCGAATGGCCCAAACCTAATGCTTGGACCATCTTATGCTTAAAGTTTAAGATGGTAAGTGATATCAAGATATCACTCAAGTTTTTAAAGGCATCTAGGTCAGTAAGGCTAAATTGGTTTTGTCCCTTACATGTTTTTGTGCACATGTTCAATTCCATGCCAATGTACCAAACAAAAACAATGTATATTTGTAAGGAGGTACGGTCTGACCTCATTCAAGGATTACCAGGAGAGGGTTGGGGAGGTTAATGAGAGGCCACATCAAAGTGATGTGTACAAGTGCAATGTAGTAGATTCTACAGTGTCTTTCAGGCTCTTGAAGGCACGCCCTATTTTGTACATGCGTCTGCACTACCAAAGATGGATGCAAAAGCACGGGACATGGATCCCACTTCAAGCCTCAGAAGAAGAAATTATGCCTATTGAGGTAGCTGTGATGATGCAAAATGGATGGATTGAGCGAGTGGTAGCAGCAAGCAAGCATTGGAGCCTAGCAAGCAAGCAAGCATTGGAGCCTAGCAAACCTACGTCAACACTTTAGCATCATGGGCTTTGTCAATGTGGAAGAGTCAAGTTTCAAGTTGATGAGAAGAAAGGTATATATAATTCCACTACATGTCTAGAATTAACCCTTACACTTTTTGGTTATTGTACCACTTTCTATATTTTTACAGATTGGGAAGCATAAGGAGGGGACAACCATGGTCTCAGAATCATGGCAAATGGGGGACCTTGAATTTTCAGCAGCAAGGTGCATAGCCCTACCAACACATAGTAAGCATGTGGAAGAGCTTGAAGATGAACTGAGTATATGGAAAAATAGCCTCTGTTTTGATGCACATGAGGGGTAAGAGTTTCAGGATCAAGGTGAAGGAAATGACAAGCTTTCAAGTCAACAAGGAGATGGAGATCAACATGAAGTAAATGTCACAAGAGGGGCAAAAAATGAAGACATTATAACAATTTTAGATTAGATGACATGCTTGTAATTTTGTAGCAGGATCTTTTTTAACCAATCTTTATTTAATTGAAATCTTAATATTTTTACAAACTATAATTTTTTTGTCTAGCGGTCTAGTGTGAAAAGGCCAAACTTTAAATTTTAACTATAAATAGCCAAAGGTGCCTTCTTTCTCATTTTTACGCGATAGAAACCAAGCACGAGCTCACACTAACTCTTTGCATTCACATGGCTACCCACTTTGACAACTTCTGTGAGTTCCTCTCCACCACCCCGTGTGCGGGCAAGAGTGAGCTCTTTGTCATGTTCTCTCGTAAAGTCGACTTTGAAAAGTCGCTCGCCCTTGCATCCCAACATTATGAGACGCAGATTGCATACATGGAGCAATACTTGGCTCCCCACTCCATCTCCTTTCTCCATTGCCCCAATGATCAATGGGTGCCTGTTGAGCTGCGTAAGTACATTCAACAATATGCCCGCCCCTACATCCCCAGTGCCTTGAACGCTTCATCGACATCTACATCCCCGCAGGAGCTTACTATACCTTCAATAAGCAGGAGGTGAAGAGGTTGGGGAAGGGAAATTTAGGAACCAGGGTCCTCTCATGGCTCGCCACTTTTGCATTCCTCATCAGCGAGATGAGGATTCGGATGAGGAGGTAGAGATGCCTGCATTGCACTTGGCAGGGTATTTGAGGGATCACAAGGAAGTGAAGGCAGTAGGAAGAACGAGTGCTAGTGTGGAAGAGCAGCTTGCATTAGAGCACTTTCCAGAGGGTGCACAATCTGTAGCTGAACAGCCCACTGTAGTAGAAGATGCAGGGCCATCTTCCCCACACGAGGAGAGCAAGGTGCTGCCCAGAGCTTGAGATCAATCTCTTGAGCACCATTGTGGTGGTGGAAGGTGAAGAATAATTTTTTCTTCATGACTTTGAAAAGGCAGCTGGCTTGAGAATGGATGAATGCTTGAGCATTATATGCACGCGATGTGAGGTGGACCTTGATACGTCCAACCTCGGTCCTCACCTAGATAGTGCTATATAACCCCTTAGAGAATCTATCGCAGAGACAGTTGCTTTGGTCAAGGAAACTATGGTTGAGATCGCGGAGCAAGCCCTAGTTCCAGAGGAGGAATTCACAACCTTACAAGACAAGCTAGAGGCTGAAAAGGATACCCTTGTTGTTGCTGGAGTGATGGAGGAGACCAAAGCACCAAAAAAGGATGAGGTTAAGTCCTCGATTGACCTCTCCGCCCCCACTAGCACTTTGGCAAAAGAAGACATTGAGCAAGAGGTAATAATCGACCTTTTACAACCTAAAAACATTTGTAATTATGTATAGGAAAATATTTTGATTTTTCCTTTGATTGCAGAGGGTGGTTGAAATTGACGCATTTGCTGGTAGAGGCGGCAGAAGCAGAGACCAGGCTAAGGTCCATGGACATGATGCTGCGTTGGCGCACTATCTTGGTTGACTTCCTGTGGATAGCATCGCCATTATCCACAGGAAATACACCCCTCAATTTGCCTTCACTCTCTTCTTTTTGAAAGCCCTCTCTAAGGTGCTCTGTGTAGCCTCTATGGCACAGAGCACCAAATGTATAGTTTTGATTAAAAGATCCCTTGCCTCATGTTTTTGGTTCTGGATTTAGGGGTAAGCTTCTTGCTCGTATAGGTATAACCAAAAGCATAGGCATAGAGGAACCTCAAGAAATAGCCCAATCACTCCTTGAGCACACTCTACCCAATAACAAGACAAGGAAGCTCAATATTGTAAGAAAGCTTTTGTAAAGATGATGTATCACTTCTTATTATGAATACAATAAAATTTTTTCTAACTTATTTTCATCAAGTATATCATTGTTTTTTCTAGTTTGTACCAACAATGTTTTTGTGAATGTATCAGAAATGACCCTGGGAACCTGGGGGAGCAATGCCAGAACAGTGTGAATTTTGAGCCTGCACCACTGCTGTAGAGCCCAAATTCACACTATTTTGGCACAGCTTCCCTAGCCCTTCAGGAGCAATTCTGATGCATGGATGACAAACAATGTAATTTTACACATGATTAAAGCTGTTTTTATCTTATAAACTATTGTTTCTCACAATTAGTGTACTCAACTTCATTATAAATGTATCAAAAATGATCCTGAGTGGCTGGGGAGCAGTGCCAGAACAGTGCGAATTTTGAGCCTGCATCGCCACTGTAGAGCCTAAATTCGTACTATTCTAGCGGCATAGCTTTCCCAATCCTCCAAGAGAAATTCTGATGCATTGGATGACAAACACTATATTTTTACACATGATTAAACGTATTTTTATCTTATAAACTAATGTTTGACTGCTTGCTCGAGAACTCCTAGGCTTTACATGCCCCCTGGGCATGATGATGCCATGTGATCATGATTAGGAGTGGCGTATGTACAAACCCACATTGTCCAGGAGGGAACCGGAGCGCCCGAAGAAGCACCGGTGTTTCGGAGGAGAAGGCTGTTCCGCTGGAATTGCCATACGGCCCGTATGTGGTTCCGTTGGAGGTAGTAAGCTGGAGGCTCAGAATTCCAATGTGATCGGGGGGGACCAAAGTCTGGATGGTTTCCGAATGTTCCTCCAACGAGATTCACCACCTCGTTGGGATAATCTAGATTGATCTGCACCCAACAATATATATGAGGCGCACAACGTCAAGCAACAGTTCGATTATATTTGTACCGGTGTCGCTTCCACTAATATATATTATAAAAAAGAGAATCAAACGGATTCGACCTCGTCCGTTACCACCATGGTGCTCGATCGTGACCCTCCCCCCGTGCTATCAATGTAGTGAATCTCCAGATAGCACTAGCAGTGCTGCTGGTAGAGATGACAACCTTGAGGATCCCCCTCCCCACGGCCCGTCCTCGTCTCTAAATCACACGGTGCATTTAAGAGGGGGTTCAAGTGGGATCGACGGCTGAGGGGGCCCGATTTTGGCCGGGGCCGATCCGGGCCGTCGGATCCCCAAAAGTAAACTAGGGCCGAAAAAAAACTCGGCCTGCGAAGTAAACTGTGGATCCTAGTTTACTTCGCAGGCCGAGTTTTTTTTTTTTGTAGGATCCCTAGTTTACTTCGCAGGCCGAGTTTTTTTTGTCGGGGGCTTGCTAAATTGCCTAGTTTACTCCAGTGTCCGAGTTTGGACTTATAATTTTTTTGCCTAAGTCTCAAATTGCAATGATTTGAACCCACGACGTGCCGCTAGAGCGGCCATAGTCTTACCATTAGGCTATAATTTCTGCTAGCTAATGTGTTCGGCCTTTATTAATATATGTGCGTGGCAGCCCTAGTTTACTTTCGGACCCTAGTTTACTTTCGGGGATCCGACGGCTCAAATCACCCCCGCCCAAAATCGGCCCCTCTCACCCGTAGATCCCACTTGGGGGGCCTCTTTAAGGCACCGTGCCATATAGACCCGAGGACGGCCCGTTTCGGTTGATTCCAGCTGGTACCTGCAATGCGATTCAATATCGTATTGTGGCTAGGAGACTAACGCATGCTCTCATAATACATTACTTAACGACAAGCATGGACGACATTGAAGCGAGATCTCTCTCTCTCTCTCTCTCTCTCTCTCAGACACACACACACAGAGACAACAACAACTCATGATCCAGTCACGTCCGCACTTTTAATTTCCATGCTCCACATAGAGTGCAGGCTTATGACGATTAGGGAGAGAACGGGAGCTGGAGCATCTCTTACCGGAAGAGCCATGGCGGCAGTGGAAGCTGGGGAGCGCACGAGGGGGAAGAGAGTTGGGCGCTGGAAGTGAAGGTGAAGAAGGACTCACTGTCTGTGCGTTTAAATAATAACGCCATGGTTGGGGAGTGGCCCGCCGGCGGGGTGTCTCTACCCCTCACCTCTATTTGGCATGGGCATGGCCAAGGGGGATCAACGATGGAGAAGGTTTGGGGGGTCGCATCTTGACGCAAGGGGCTTGGATATTGGCAGCGGGCGTCAGTTGAGTAATCTCAGGCCCAAAGTAATCTCGGGCTGGGGCACGCAGGGGTGACGAATCTTTTCGGAAAATAAAGAGAATTAAATGCATTGGTATAATTTTGAAAATTTTGAAAAGAGTCCATATTTCTTTAAATGATATTTATTAAACATCATTACAGGGACATAATGCTAGCCGCCACTAATCTCGAGACAATAGTAATCTCGGCCCATTGTAATTTTGGGAGGACTTCATTGACATTATAGTCTCTCTCTCTCTCTCTCTCTCTCTCTCTCTCTCTCTCTCTCTAGCCAATACATTGCAGAAAGTGGGGAGGAGAAGAACATTCTATTATCTTATTGGATCTAAAGATCAAACTACCACTTGCATTAATCTGTCAAGAAGGTATTTCTCTTAGCTTAATCTTTCTAATACATTGAGCTATACTTTTGGTTACAAGCATTGCCAAAAACAATTTATAGTTTAGCATATTAATCAATTTGATAATGAAATTCTTTGTTTTGACATGATTTGATCTCCAATGTGATGTGCATTATCTTTAAACAATTTATAGTTTAGCATATTGATTAATTTGATAATGAAATTCTTTGTTTTGACATGATTTTATCTCCAATGTGATGTGCATTATCTTTAAACAATTTATACATCCAACCATCCATTCACATTCACATCTATCACATCACACCTCATCCATTCACATCACATCACATCCATCTACATTCATTCAGATCCACATCACATTCACATATCATCACATCACGTTCACATCTATTTACATCACTTCACATCCATTCACATCTACCCTGATCCACATCACATTACATCTCATCTATCCACATCATATCTCATCCATTCCTATCCATCACGTTCACATCTATTTACATCACTTCACATCCATTCACATCTACCCTGCTGATCCACATCACATTACATTACATCTATCCACATCATATCTCATCCATTCCTATCTAACCAGATCCACATCACATTCCTATCTAACCAGATCCACATCACATCTCATCCATTCACATCTTATCACATGACATTCACATCTCACCACATCCATTCAGATATCACCACATCACATTCACATCTCATCGCATCCATTCACATCTCATCACATCCACTCACATATCATCACATCTCATTCTCATCCATTTACATCACATCACATCCATTTACATTCATTCAGATCCACATCACATCTCAGCACATCCATCTACATATATTTAGATCCACATCACATCTTATCACATCCACTTTTAGTACAGTTTCTCTACTTTTGATACTGATAGGACATTTCTAAGTTTCTGCCAATTGCTTGACCTAGTTAAAGATACTTTTTCTCGATCCCATTAAATCTAAGTATCAGAGTGTTGTTAAAGGTTTAAAAAGAGAAAATAAACCTTATCAAAATTGAATACTAAAAACTCAGAAAGAGCATTTACGTATTGTATTTTCATTCCTTAAGCTTCATTAATGGAGAACTAATTCTAAACTTCCGTTTACTCATTGGATCCTCGATCCTCCCAGGGATTGGAGATTCCCTTTTCTGAATAAGAATTATCCAAGTTTTCTCGATGGATATTTTCACATTCTTTCTCAAATTTCTCATTAAGATATATTCAATATTCTTCTTTTTGAATAAAAGATTCATGGGATTTACAAAAATCAATTCTACCCATATTTCTCAATAAAAAATAATAATACTCAAAATTTCACTTTTGATAAATACTCATAATTTGAATTATGCCAAAAATTTCTCTTTTAACATTTAATTGTTTGGATCTCGAATATCATGGGAATTCCTCTTTTTGCATAAAAATAAATTTACCAAAAATTTCTCTTTTCTCTTAATTAAATATTTATGCATAAATACTAAAAATTTATTTCCCATGAATATGATGAAAATCTTTCTTTTTGCATAGGATGTCTAATCTTGGAATATGGTAGGAATTCCTCTTTTAGCATTATGCATAAAAATAAGATATGTATTATTTTCTGAAAAATTTGCCATAGCTTCGTTGTTATTACTGATAATTCTCAAATTTTCCTCCAACTTTGGCTTGATTCTTTATTAGTAGTGAAGCCCCCAACCAATCAATTGGTCCACCAAAAGGAGAAGAGCAACTTCAAGAGTTGTTGGAGAGAGAGAGAGAAGCTCCAAGCTCCCAAGAGAGAGGAAAATTTAAGGGATAATAGAAATATGATTATTTTAAGATAATAGTGGCATGGTATAGCTCCAGTATGAAAATACAAAGGAATGAGGGTCTATTTATAGGTGAGGGAGGCCACTAACCAAGTCCAACTAGGTTCTAGAATTTTCTAGCTTCAGTTTGACTCAATTTGGACAAGATTTGGACCAGTTTGGCTCCCTTTTTTATTTAGTTTGATCTAGGAGAGAGGAGAGATAAAAATATCACATTTTTTTGAATTAAAAAATCCAACCACACATGTGAAAAAGGCGCCTACCTCAAAGGTCCCCCTCTCCTTACCAAGGTGTAAAAAATGCATCATTTCTCTAAAATATCTCATTTTTTTAGTAATATCTCTTAATTTTTAACTAATAAACCTTGTACTCAGTCAACTCTTCATCTTATGTGAGCATTTACTCATTTTTGGGTATTTTCTTTTATTCTTTGGATTTATCTCGAAGTTCATTTTGAACTTCTGTTTCAGGGGAATCCATTTTAGACACTAGGAGAATTTTTATATCCAAAGATATCTCAATTTTGAATTACCTCTCTGTAGACATTTTCGCTCTCTAGGCCAAAATAGGTTTAAAAAAGATCTTTCTTCTATTTTCAGATAGGGGAATGATTATAAGAACAGAAGGGGAGGTTCTTATCCCTTTACACCTCAAAAACTGGAGGGAGGAATCTTACAGAGTGTGTGTGTGTGTAACTATGTATGTGTGTGTTTTTATGTTTTATATACTTAATTTTCTAAATATGGTTTATAATATCCTTTATAATAATAGATTACAAGGATTTTTTTATTTTTTAAAAAAGAGATGAAGGAAATTTTTGTGTGTTTATGATGGAGATTCTCTTAACCAAATTACCTCACTTTAATAGTAATGCACAATTATGAGCCCTTAATTCTTTTAATAGGCCATAGTTAAAGAAATAAATAATGATACATTTCTTTCAATGGAAGAATTATTCTAACATTTTAAGTTGTATGTAATCATAAGATTGTGCTATCATTTGGGATCCATTTTTCAATATCAAGTGGACTAAGCAAATAAATTTTCAAAATATAGCATAGGAAGAGTGACATGGATTGCCCTTGATCAAGTAGATGTCTATATTGAGAATTTCTAATATATTAAGTTTATTAAAAATAATCATTTACTTGTGTGAAAAAAAGTTATGCATATGTGCCTTAGGTCCTTCAAGCCTTCTCCTAGCTCAATAGAAAAGAAAACAATTCTTTAGATTTTTCCCTAGCTATGGTAAGATTGGGGTCAATTAAAATAGTTGACAAAGTGGCCATAATTACACTAAAATAAGGAGACAACTCCAAAATATTCTTTTGTCTCAATAGTTGACAAAGTGTTTATGGTTACACCATAAAGTAGACTACCGTAATAAAGGAAATTTTATCCCCAAGATTGAAATAGCCTTCAATGGTTCATAAATTCATAAATGTTACATATAAAAATCTATAAACAATGTATGCATAAGTACGAATGTGTTATGATCCATGTTAATCAAATATCTTTTGACATTCAAAAACCATCCTCAGAAGATGCAAAATGGATGCCGAGAAATTTTTCCGAGCTTATCCTGAGATCCTTCGTTCTTTTCAAACCCAACAATCCTGCAATTGAGGACAATTGCAAACTCAAGCAAGAGGGATGTTATGAGAATATATTTTAAGTCCTCTTTAAGAATATTATTTTTCCCTCTTGAGTAATTTGGGGACGCCTAGGTTACTCTTGCGTCATGCCGGCTAGGTTAATATCGTGGGTGACACCACTATAAATATTAATACGTGCGGTATATGACGTATGCTTGGGACCGTCTATGATTATTTCAGTTAGGTTTGTATTGGCAGGGTGATCCCTGGAAGTACTTACGCCTGGTAGTCATGAGTTTGTTATGGTTTGTGCCTGTTTAATATTTGTGGGATTAATTTAATTATTAATTGGGCTTATATTTTAAGGTCAAGAAGATTACGAGGATTGATAAATAATGTTGAGGAGAATGTTTCTTATGTGCATCACATTTATTTTTACAAGCATAGCTTGTAACCTTAGTAGTTGATTTTTCCATTTTGATACATTGGGAAAAATAAATTTATAGTGTTGAATTTATTAAAGCCCAAAGGCTTTACCCTAGCCCCAATTTTTAGGACACTCTATTTTTATTGTGGAAGTGTCGTGCTCTCTAAAAGCACACTTTGTATATTTTTGGGGGCTATGGCCTATTTTTGAAGATTGGAAAAAGCTAATAATAAAAATACTCTTGTGTGGGGGAAGGCCACGCACAAGGGGGGGAAAGATTGCACCCAGCATGGTGTTGATGGTGATGTTTTTCTTTCTCTTGCCTTATGTTTTGTCATATGCTTTAATGTTCAATTTAATTCAAGTAGTTGTTTTAATATTTGATGTATTTTTATGAGTTTTTGATTATTCCCTTCAAGAAGATTAAAGGGTCCCGTTTGAGTGGTATCAGAGCTTTGGTGTAATTTAATTTTCTTGAAGGCGGTCAAAAGAGGTGAAAGAGACAAAAACAGAGGTGATTTTGGTAATTTTCTTGAATTTAAATGAAAGAAGAACACGTTTAGGGATTTTTGTTTATGTATGGATGAAATAAAGCTTGTTTTTGACCATTGGGTAATCAATCTCCATCAATCTATTGCCCAAAGGGTAAAACTAGGTGGAAAACCATTAGTGGGTTCCCAAAACCATAAAACCACCTTCCTCTTCACTAATCCTCTTCCTAATCTGTCTGTATGGATGGGTTTCAAAATTGATAGCCAATCCTGCTTAGCTTTCGAATTGCTAAACCATTGAGGGAGGAAGCAATCTATAATGGACAGTGTATAATTCACCAAGAGCTAATTTATAATTTATAGAGAAATAAGCTCTGTGAGAAAAAAAATAATTCTGAAATTGATCTTTCTTCTCTTTCTCTCTCTCTCTCTCCCTCCTTCATACCCGGGCGGCAGCGCGACCTCTCTACTTCCAACCTCTGTCCATCCGGTCGGCGGCGGCGGCTAGCGTGCGAATTCAGGGGGGGAGGAATTTTCAGACGCCTATTTTCTAATTGCGCTTAGTGAGGCTTTTAAAAAAAATATTTATTGTATACAATTTCTTGTTTGCTTTTGTATTTGTTTTCTGAATATTCTTTCCTTCTAGACCTAGTTAGAAAACTTTAGCCCCTGAAAAGAATTTTAGATACTGTGACCTAACTAGAAAGATCGAGACAAGATTATCAAACGTTATCTTCAAGATCTAGTTGCCCAAATTCAAGTAAAAATGATTGCTAGACATTTCATAGAAGATTAAGACCAATTTGAAGATTCAAGAACCAAGCAAGTTTCTCCAGTCTTTGATTCAAGTTATCAATTGCTTCACCATCAAATTTAGTGATGATCAGAAAAGTAAAGAAATAGCTCTCAAGTGACTAGAAACCAAGCTTAAGTTGTATACCAATCACAATTACAAAGTTTATACCAATTCAAGTAAAGTTTTGTCTAAATTTTCAAGTGTTCTAGTTTAAGATCTATCCAAGTACAAGATTCTTTCTAGACCAAGAATTGCTCTAAGTAAAAGATATATTCAACCACAAGATTTAAACCCCTTAAGAACAAGATTTATTCAAGAATTGCAATTATGATTAACTAAAGACTAATCTCTCAATTTGTGTTCATTCAAGTATTTTTAAAGTAAGCCAAGATTCATTACTAGTATATCAAGTTCTTGCTATCAACTAGGACGCAAGATGTCTATCTTTTTTCAAGTTCTGATTTCAAGTTTAAGATTAAGCTTAAGATCAAGATCCCCTTTTGATTTCATTGTTTACAAGTAAGATTCACAAATTCAAGAATTATAAACCTATTCAAAGATTATAATTTTTTGAATTTAGTTAGACACTTACAAGATTAAGATTAAGATCAAAAACCAATCTCGAGAATTCATCACGATTAAGATTAAAAACAAATCTTGAGAATTTAGTTAGACAATTACAAGATTAAGATCAAGAACAATCCCCAGAATTCATCAAGTTATTGACAATAATGTAAGTGATTATTTTTCAATCTTAAGTTGATAAGAATTTCCATTTTGACCTAATTCATTTTTGGAATAAGACTTGTAGTCTAATTTTGAGGATAGAGAAAAGTTATGTCAGAATGAAAGTATCAGAGGGAATTAGCTACTTTGTCTCAAACTTATGTTCTTAAGGTAGTGTCGTGTGGAATTAATCTATGGTATGGGACATTAGATTGGTTTTACATGGCTACACCAGACGTATCTATGTCTTCTATCTTTCACCAGCGAGTGTTTGTATGTGGAAGGTACCTCTGTGGTATGGGACACTTAGATCCCTTTTACATGCGTTCACCTATTTGGTTTTATTTTCAGAAATTGTTTAATGTGATGATCTTATCCTCCACTTGTGCCATGAAGCCATCCACTCATTGATTGCGCAACTGAGGACAGTTGATTCCCAACAGGGGGGACTGTTATGATCCATGTTAATCAAATATCTTTTGATATTCAAAAACCATCCGCAAGAAGATGCAAAATGGATGCCGAGAAATTTTTCCGAGCTTATCCTGAGATCCTTCGTTCTTTTCAAACCCAGCAATCTTGCAATTGAGGACAATTGCAAACTCAAGCAAGAGGGATGTTATGAGAATATATGTTAAGTCCTCTTTAAGAATATTATTTTTCCCTCTTGAGTAATTTGGGGACGCCTAGGTTACTCTTGCGTCATGCCGGCTAGGTTAATATCGTGGGTGACACCACTATAAATATTAATACGTGCGGTATATGACGTATGCTTGGGACCGTCTATGATTATTTCAGTTAGGTTTGTATTGGCAGGGTGATCCCTGGAAGTACTTACGCCTGGTAGTCATGAGTTGTGGTTTGTGCCTGTTTAATATTTGTGGAATTAATTTAATTATTAATTGGGCTTATATTTTAAGGTCAAGAAGATTACGAGGATTGATAAATAATGTTGAGGAGAATTTTCTTATGTGCATCACATTTATTTTTACAAGCATAGCTTGTAACCTTAGTAGTTGATTTTTCCATTTTGATACATTGGAAAAAATACATTTATAGTGTTGAATTTATTAAAGCCCAAAGGCTTTACCCTAGCCCCAATTTTTAGGACACTCTATTTTTATTGTGGAAGAGTGTCGTGCTCTCTAAAAGCACACTTTGTATATTTTTGGGGGCTATGGCTTATTTTTGAAGATTGGGAAAAGCTAATAATAAAAATACTCTTGTGTGGGGGAAGGCCACGCACAAGGGGGGGGAAGATTGCACCCAGCATGGTGTTGATGGTGATGTTTTTCTTTCTCTTGCCTTATGTTTTGTCATATGCTTTAATGTTCAATTTAATTCAAGTAGTTGTTTTAATATTTGATGTATTTTTATGAGTTTTTGATTATTCCCTTCAAGAAGATTAAAGGGTCCCGTTTGAGAATGTGTATGCATGCATGCATAGATTTCTCTTTGTTCAAGTTTACTTCCTAAATGCTCAAGTTGAAAAAATGATCATCACATCATGACATTGTAAACTTATCCTCCAAGGATTGGGAAGACTTTTTGAGTCATTCCAAGCAATTAAGTACTCAAAAAAAAATCAAAACAATATTTTGCAAAAGATTTCTCCATTTGGAACCCTTCTAGGGGTGGACCATTTTTACATATGGACCAAGTAAAAACACACTTAAACATGTAGAAACGACCCCTAGAAGGCCTACATTGATAGGAGTGGTAGTTGACAATGAGGATCTAGAGATGTGGAGCCAAATAAAATGTAAATGGTAGGATGGATTAGGCATGAAGCACAATTATTCAGGTAAAGTGGGGGTGATTAAGAAAATCTAGGCAATGGGTCGTAACATTGACTAGGCTTGTCCCCACCATGTTCCCCCCCTCCAAAGATGTACCTGGATGGCTGTCGGTGATGAAGCTTTGTGTGGTGTGTGCAGATGGGACAGAGCCGTGTGAGAATTGCAAGTATTGTGCATGGGCGAGGGAAAAAGGTGTGCCCGTGGTCCTAATCACCTAGATATTCCTAATCACTTAGAGACTTTTGTTTTTAATACATGTGTTTAGTACCCCTAAAGAGGGTTTTTTACTAATGAGCCCAGGTTGCTAAATTTGTGAGCTTGCCTTTGAGTTTATCTTTGAGTGGTTGGATAAGCTTTGTCATTTGTAGCACTGCCTCTTGGTTGTGTGACAAAGTCGAGGGGTGGGGTGGAGCCTCGGGTACAAGGCTCCGTGGGTTGAAAGGGCTGGGAAAATTGAGCTTTTGAGTGTCCATGGGTTACATGTGGGCAAGTTCGTAGGATGTAGTTGAGGAGGAAGAGGGGAATTTGCTTGCCCGTTGGTCCGCTAAACCATCTTCATCTATTGGATAGGTACTAGTTTGGTTGGTGTGGTTTGGGAAAAATGGTGAGGGTTAAGCCATGGGAGCCAAATGACGGAGTTTCCATTGTGGAAGCCTTGGGCATCTAAGAGGAATGTGGGCACCCATCGCTACCAAGTGATGAAGGTCCGTGGTTGTCGAGGATTCGTTGGTTTTTGTCGCGACGAGGCTTTGAGCGAGGAGTAGGTTGTCGACACTGAGGATAGGCTTTTGATTGTGGCTTGGGGAGTCACATGTGTATGTTGCCTTCATGGAAGCCTTGAGCTTTGAGCACGTTGGTAGGCACCCAACATTGACCTAGCTTCATTGTGCTTGGGGTTGCCTAATCGGAAGCCATGAGTCCTTATGTTGGAGCTTCTTGGGAGTTGTTGTGGTGGATGGACACAGGTGGCGTTCTTGGGTAGCTAAAGGTGAGTGTTTCCTTCATACTAGCCTTGTGCTCGTAACAGGCAGTTAGGGACTAGACAACGTTGAAGCTTTGGCTTAGGATTGTTTTTTGTTGACATAGTTGGCTTCTTGTGCTTCGGTGAGACGGAAATGGCCATTTAGGGATCCATAGTTTTTTGTATCCATCATAGAATCCCTGAGCTATAAGAAGATTCTTGGGCACACACCATTTATTGGCATGATAAAGGTATGAGGTCGAGGTGCTTGCAGCGTGGGTGGTCGAGGATGTAGAGTTGAGGGGGAATGTCGACGACGAGGCTTGATTATCATTGTTGGATGGTTTCGACAATGCCCGTTCAACCAGCTTTGGTGAGGCATGGGGTGTGGTAAAAAGGGGATACTGCCCGGTGATGAGGATGGGGTGTGAGGGGAAAGGGCAGTTGATGGTGGTGAGGGTGTGTGGATGATTTCCTCGTGAGGATTGTGACATTTTTTGCCACGTTGATTTCCATGGTGGCCTTTCCTTCTCGCCAATTGATTTGGCACTGAGTGGCATCAATCCACTCTTTTCCAATGATAATCCACACTTAGAGTGCTCCTGCGTCTACTCCTAAAGAAAGTATAAAAATGAAATAACCAATAGTGCTCATTAAACTCATTTCATGTGAAATTTGAATGTAAGTGTTAGGATTGTGTAAGTGTGGGTTTTCCAAGAGCTTTCCATGCCTCCAAGAATATGAGATTGGGGCTTGCCACTATTGTTTAGTTGGGATTCCAATCCATATTCTTGGTGGGTTTAGTTTTGATGGAAGTTTAGGGGTAGTGGAAGAGAGATATATATCTATATTGGAAGTTTAGGGGTAGTGAAAGATATATATATATATATATATATATATATATTGAGAGTTTCTTGTAAAGATGAAGGCAGTGTTTTAGGCAAGGCTGCTTGGTGTCTCGACACGCTTGTGTACAAATGGTAGGCTGCCAAATCAGCAGCAACGACCGCGCTGTGAGAAAGAATTGTGCTGACTGCAAAATATGCAGCCGTGAGTCGTGAAGCCGCCGAGGCTTGGCAGCCGCAGCTTCAACGGTAGTAGCGTCAGTACCCATGTCACCTTGCACGGCGTCATCACTGACGCCGTCAAACTCCACTAAGCCTTCTTCGCTTTCCTATTTCTTATAGCTACATCCCCCCCCGGCTTTCGACTCCACTTCTACGCTGCTGCAGTCCGGCCCTCCACGCAGCCATGCCTGTCGCCCAGCATCCCTCTCACCACCACCACCACCCTTTCTTCTCGTCCATCGGCAGCATCCTGCACGTGAAACACCCCCTTCCTCCTCCTTCCTCCTCTTCTTCTCCATCCTACCATGGCTTTGAAGCTGCCCTCTCTCAGAGACTAACCTCCCTCATCCCCATGGAAGACATCCCCTTCATCACCTTGTCTTCTCTCAGCCAAGCCATGTTGGTTGTCCTCCTCACAGTAGAGGACCTGCGAACCCTAACCCCTCCTCCTGGCCAGCCGCACCTCACTCTCATGAATGACTTCCTAGAACGAAGCGTCAAACTCATCGATGTCTGCAACGCCATAGCCGAGCAGGTCTCGGAGGTCCAGGAGTGGAAAACCCTGCTCGAACTTGTCATTCAATCGCTTGGTGACAGCAAGGGTAGCTTCAACCCTGGCCATATCCGAAGAGCCAAGAAAGCCATGGGCAAGCTTCTTCATCTGACTGGGGAAGCAGAAGGGCAAGCGGAAACGGCAGGGCATGTGCATCCACATCTGCATCGGGCTAGCCATCGCTTTGCAGGCGAAACCCTAACCTTAAACCAGCATGAAACCGTAGGCCTGAATGGGCCAAAGCGTTGGCGTTCATGGCATGGACATACAGGCCGTCTTTCTCAACCTGCAAGGCAGTTGCAAGGCGTAGCTGCTGCTTTGGTTGCTCCCAAGTTGTCGGGTGGAGATCTGGATGAAAGCTTTAGTGCTGCCATACATGCCCTTAACATCATGTCTGTTTTCTTCCTCAGCACAACCATGGCTGCACTCCCAAACCCAGGTAAGAGTTCCATCATCACTTTCAATCACCCTGGCTCCTTTCTGTGGGTTTCATCTTTTCTAAGTATACAAGACAAAGTGCAAGATGAGATAAGGAGGAAAGGGAAAAGAACTAAGATTGGGAATCTTTGGGAGCTTGGCCAAATTTTCTCCATTATCAAGAGGCTGGCTGAAATAACAGAGGTTGCACATGAATTCCCCTTGCCTGAAGACGTGAGGGAAGAAATCAGGAACCTAGTGAAGCAGCTCCGGCAGTATGTGGAAGAGCTTGACAGGGATTTACAATGTCTCCATGACCAAATAACAGAGCTCCATAACCGACTGCGGAGTTCACGGATCAGTCTGCTGGATCTCTCCAGCTATGGGAGTGTTTCTTAAGTGCTGTATCTGCGTGCAGCTGGGATGTGAAGAAGATGGTTGGTTGGTCACTTGAGCTGTGATAAACTACTTGGGAGAGGGCAAATCCAGTGGCATAGGTGGAGCTTATCTCTTCATCAGTAATGCCCATTGATGGGGCGTTTTCTTTGAGATGTCAGGCATTTCAATTCAAGGGAATGCCCTTCTCATTGTGCCACAGCTAAACGTAGTTGAGAAAAAGGGCATGCTCGTGTGATATGTGTGTTCAGTTGCTTGGTTGTTGAGAGAACAGGTCGATGTGTTTATGCTCGAGAGCATTACATTAGTGTTCTTGTGAAATTGTCCTGGTTGTGTACTAAGTGATTTTGCCTTGTTGTGAATATGCTAATGACAGTTGAGATCTTAATTATTGCTCCTTTTGGGACACAAGTACAAAAATCTAAAGCAGTGCTGAATCGCTTTGTGATGTTGAATGTGTGTTGGTCTTTGTGTGTCCTCTTTGCATAACATGAGAACTTAAAAGGATATGCTTTGCTTTTGTTTGAGCAGACTCCTTCCTAATAGGAAGACCACCTTCAAGCTCAACCGGTTTTTATTGATAAAAGGCATCGTTAATCGCCTTAAGCCTCAACCGATTTGTATTGAAAAAATGAGTTTGCTAATCGAGTTTATAACTAAAATTTTGAATCTTTAAAAAACAAGGCTAGGCAAAATTACAATCAGTTTCTCTCGATTTGAGCTCTGAAAATTACAGTAAAGGGCGTTTCCGAACGCATTGAAATAGCAACCAATTGCCATCTCGCAGAATCCGAATCCTGTGTGTTCACTTGGCAACCACAGAGAAGCCTGCATCTTGCATTTAAACATGTCCAGAATTGCAATTGGTTGGGAATTTAGTCTGGAATGAAAACTGGGCCTGTTAACCTTCCCAGAATCCCAGTTCAACCAATGCGGGCATTGCCCACATTGCTGAAGAGGGACCAATGTGGGCATTGCAGCTGGCTCCCGGTTGTAGCTGTGGTCTGCAAGTCCAGCAGCCACTTTTGAATTTTTTTTTTCTTCTTAAAATTGATATCAATAAGGCTTGAGATTTTCTGTTGGTCTTTTTCAGCCAGCTGTCCACCTTAAAATCCGTGCGAACATCAATCTCAAAACAAAAACAAAACAAAGGTCAAGCTACATACAAGACCCTCCCTTTTCACATTACACTTTAATGTGTCCACGGGCATGGTCCTTTTCCATCCTCCAAACCTTTTAGCCTTGGGCGCAAACTACATGAGACCTTTTTAAGCTTTGTTACAAACCATCCCCACCCAAGAGGCTTTGTCCTTGAAACCATTGATGTATATAAATATAATCCACATGGATGGAATATATCACTAAGAACTCATGTCAGCATCTAGCTCTCTTCTCATGCCTTGTATGTGGTGCTAAAAATGCATGTGTATGGTTATAAACTGTCCCCAAAGCCTTCAAAACAAGCCATAACAACTACCTTATAATGGCATAAAAGCCTCATGTAACTTCCCAACACTATGCATCCAAAACCCAAGGGTATAGGGCTGTCCATAATGAATTTACACGAAATTATGGCAAGCTAATTCACTGTTGCCAAGCTTCATTGGTGGACCCCTCAAATGCATCCAATAGCCCTTCAAACCCTTCTAATGTAGAGGCAGTTTGCGAAGAAGCTTATTTCTTAGGTAATCCTCGCCATTTAACCAAGCATTCCACCAAAGTTTGATTTGCGAAGGATTCTTTCTCTTGTGCCCAAAATCAATTCCGGCACATACTCTTGATCATGCCCTCCTCATCCATTGGAGGTAGCTCATCTTGCACAAGAACTTCCAGCCCAAGGTAAGCTTTAAGATGTGATACATGAAACACAACATGAATTCTTGTAGTTGATGGAAGTGCCAATTGGTAAGCAACTTTACCAACTCGTCTCAAAATCTTGTATCGTCCATAGTATCGATGAGCTAACTTGGTGTTTGTGTTACCCTTAAGAGCTCCATGTCTAGTCTTAGGTATTCTCAAGAAAACCTAATCTCCACCTTGAACTCCAATGGTCTTCTATGAGCATTTGCATAGCGTCTCATCGTCCTTTCTTTTGCTTGCTTCAATTAGCTTTGCATTGTTGTAAGAGTGCATCCCACTTTTCCATCTCCTCTTTTGCATTAGGATTAACTCCCTCTTGATTTCAAACCATCATTGGCATATTCATTTTATACCCATAGAGTGTCTCAATGCTCTCATGATGCGTACTACTATAAACAAACTCGGTAAGGGGCAACCACTCATCCCAAACACCTTGCGTATCATGGCAATAATGCCTCACGGTAAGTCTCCACCCACTTGTTCACCCTCTCAGTTTGTCCATCTGTTTCAGGGTGATAAGCGGTTCTAGGTGTCAAAAATAGTCTCCATGATTTCAAATAATGTCCTCCAAAATGTACTCATAGACTTCACATCTCGGTCACTAACACTTTGTTGTGACACTCCATGTAACTTGAACACATGATCCATAAATTGTTTTGCGTTTGTTTTCCCTTTCATGTAAGAGATTTTGAAATCATAGTTTTGCAATGTAGCCATCCATGTTATTTGCTTGCGATATAGTGTAAGTTGAGACAAAAAATATTTGAGTACTCTATAATCACTCTTCCCTTTCATGTAAGAGATTTTGAAATCATAGTTTTGCAATGTAGCCATCCATGTTATTTGCTTGCGATATAGCGTAAGTCGAGACAAAAAATATTTGAGTACTCTATAATCACTCTTCACAAAGAAGTGACTCCCATACAAGTAGTGATGCCACTTCTTTATTGCATGAAGTATTGTTAACATCTCTTGGTCATAGGCATGCATAACCATCTCTTTCTCATCAAGGTTGTGGCTCTCAAATGCAATTACTCCATAAAGTATTGTTAACATCTCTTGGTCATAGGCATGCATAACCATCTCTTTCTCATCAAGGTTTTGGCTCTCAAATGCAATTACTCCATGATCTTGAAATAAAATAGCCCCAATGCCTCTTCCACATGTATCGGCTTGGACCGTAATAAATGACTTCATGAAGTCCGGGTATACAAGTATGGGAGATGATGTGAGCATTCCCTTGAGCTCTTGTAAGCTCTTATCGGCTATGGCATCCCAAAAGAAAGCATCCTCCTTAAGCTTGTTGTGAGAGGAGAGATAATATGAGAATATCGCTTGATGAACCTCATATAGAATGATGACAAGCCCAAGAATCCCCTCAATTGAGTGATATTTATAGGCGTGGGCCAATCCTTAACGCATTCCACCTTCTTTATATCCTAAAACGATGCAAGGGAGAAGAGAGCTTGAGCTCTTGCAAGCACACACACATTCACACAAACCCTAGAAGAGAACACACAAGGTGAGAGGCTGAAAATTCTTCTTCTTTCTTCACACAACAAAAGAGGTCTACAAAGAAGATAAAGTGACTAACACACATAATAGAGTATATGCAAGCGGTTCATAATGTGAACAAGCTAAGTGGAGTGGGTAGGTGTGGACCAGTCGATGTAGTCTAGCTGTAGAATCTCTGGCGAAGATATGTCTATGCTAGTTACCAAACCCACCAGTGATGTAAATGTCGAACGGTCATGCAAGCGCCTCGTGAGTGTCAGCTCATGTTGAGCCTGACATCTCAACACTCCCCCTCAAGCTCAACTCCAGCTCATGATCCAAGCATATCTCAAAATCTACGGAGCTTCTCAGCTCCCAAGGTCTTCATGAAGATGTCAGTGACCTGATCATGTGTGCTGACGTAGGCCAAGTTGGTGTCGCTTCTTCCCAAGACTCTCTCCTTAATGAAGTGGTAATGTACCTCAATATGTTTCATCCGTGCATGGAAAACTGGGTCCTTGGCCAACTGTATACTGCTAAGATTGTCACAATATATGACAACCTTTCTCTCCACATGCAACCCCAAATCAACAAGCTTGCGTAACCAAGCTACCTCACACGCTGCCACCGCAACTCCTCAGTACTCTGCCTCTGTACTCAATAAGGCAATTGTGGGCTGCTCCATGTCACAAAACAACACTCCCTAATAAAAACATAAATCCATTGCTAGATCTTCTCTCTGAGATGATACCTACCCTATCTGCATCTGTGTGCCCATATAGCTCCAATGGTACACCTGTTGCATAAAACAATGCATAATCAATAGTGTTTCTCAAATACCGAAGTGTGCGTCGCACACTGTCAAGATGTGTTTTGCGTAGAACCTGCATAAACTGGCTCTTTAATACAACTGTGTAACTCAAATCTGGCATGTTGATCGTGACATAGATCAAACTCCCCACAATCTTCCTGTACATAGTGGGATCCTCCAACACATAACCTGCATCTGCACTAAGCTTGCCATTTTGATCTAATGGCACCGAGATTGACTTACAATTAGCCATCCCATACTTGGACAACATGTCCAATACATATTGTCTCTATGACAGTTCGAACTAGGTGGCTGATCCATAAACCCTTCTTCTTGCAAGTCACCATGCAAGAACACATTTTTTACATCCATTTGATATAAAAACCAACCTTTAGCTGCAACCGCCGTAATCACAACTCTCACAGTTGCCATCTTTGCAACATGGGCAAATGTCTTCTCATAATCAATCCTATGTGTTTGCACATATCCTTTGGCCACCAATGTAGCCTTGTACCTGCTTATGCTATCGTCATTATTATGTTTTACCTTATACAGCCACTTACAACCAATAGTTTTCTTGCCTTCAGGCAATGGCACCAAATTCCAAGTCTCATTTTCATACAATGCATCCATCTCCTCATCCATAGCTTTCTCCCAACACACATTTCCAATAGCCTCATCAAAACATGTGGGTTCTACAACCTGCACAACTTTTGCCATATAAGCATAATGATGTGCCACATAACCATCATAAGTCAACCTCTACAGAGGGTTTTTGACTCTTCCAAATCTTTGTAACTTTGCAGTCATGGCTTCCATAGCCTTCTCCACATCAGGTGTCCTCTCACTGTTGTTGCTGGAATCCCAAGCTCCTCATCAAGGCTCATCTCCGAGCCACTAGACTCTCCATCAACAAGAGAATGCTTTGCAGAAATATTAGGCATACCAAGGGGCTCAACCACTTTCTCTTTGCCTTTATGTGATGTACCAACTACATTTCCAAGACTGGTATTATGATGCAGCCTGCCACTTCATGGTATATCAATAAAACCACTGGATGAGGACTCTCCTGGTCCACTCAATGAATGTGATTGCTGACTTACATTCTGTGCAACCATGTTTCCACTTATATCAGCCCCAACAACATCTTTTTCAGTAGCATACCAGCTACTCATCTCATCAAATACATCCCTAATTACCTTCAATTCATGTGTAACAAGATTATAGCATCTGTATCCCTTTTTCTCAAGGGAATACCCAATAAACACACATTTTTTTGTATTTGGATCCAACTTAGTACGCAACTCATCTGGCACATGCACATATGCAATACATCCAAAAACTTTTAAGTGAGACAAATCAAGTTTCTTACCAATAAACTTCTCCTCTGACGTTACATCATGTATGGATACATTAGGAGTCCTGTTCATGATATAAACTATTGTAGACACAGTCTCAGCCCAATAGCTATGCGGCATATTCTTCTCTATCATCAATGCTTGTGCTATCTGTGCAATGTGCCTGTTTTTCCACTCAGCAATTCCATTTTTTTGCGGAGTGTACCTACATGTAAATTTTCTCTGAATGCCATTCTTTCACAAAAAGAATTCAGAGAACTCATTGGAGAAGTATTCTCCCCCTCCATCTGACTTTAGGCACTTCACACGTTTTCTTATTTGTTTTTCAGCCATCACTCTGAAATTTTGAAAATGAGTGAACACTTCACTCTTCTCTTTCATGAAATACACCCACACTTTCCTTGTGTGGTCATCAATGAATGCTATGTAGTACTTGCAACCCTCCATAGACATAATCTTCGTGGGACCCTATACATCTGAATGCACAATATCTAGTACATTCCTGCTCACATTTCTGTCATGTGGAAATACATGCTTTGTTTGCTTTCCAAATTGACATGCTTCACATACTTTCTGCATACCTTCAACCTTAAACTTAGGCAGCCCTGTCACAATTTCTTTAGTCTGCATAGACTTCAGTCGAATTCTCTTATGCCAAATATCTGTATCTGCAACAACTCCTGAAGCATTTGAAAACATTGCAGCACTCACTTCAAGCATATTTACATTCAATGTAAACATTATGCCCATTCTATTGCCTTTTGTAACCAACCTCATGTACTTATCTTTAAAGTCTTCTACATAACACTCAGGGTTAAACCGGACCTGCAAACCTTGCTCTCTTTGTAATGTTCGGAACATGAAATACATCTGCAAGGTACTTCACTTTACCATCCTGCATAGACAATGGCACATCTCCAACATGGGCAATCGGATGAACAATGTCATCCCTTGTTTCAACAAAACCTAGTCTTTCAAGACTCTTCATTTCCTTGAACCACTCACCCATGACTTGTGATGTGGTTCGAAGCACCTGAATCAACATACCATACACTATCCTTAGATACCGTTACATCATTTCTAGACACAACATTAACTACGTGTTGCATAACAAACAACCTCTCATTATCCTCATTCTATCTGCTAGAGGATGCATAGTTATTTTGCTTCTCTTTTCAATTTCGCATGTCACTCTATTTCTTATAGCAATCTACCTGCACATGTCCAGGCTTACCACAATACAAACAGCCTCCTGTATCATTATGCTACCTTTGCCAATTACCATGACCTTGTGGACTCCCCCTGTCTTCTCTAAATTGGCCTCTTCCACCTGTGTGTTGTTGTTACGAATCCTGGGACTATTGTTGCTGCTGATCATAATTCTGGATTACCTATTTGGCCACATCCATGACCTCTACCTCGTCCTCTATCTGTATTTGTGTAGAAGGCTTGCTGCTGTGAACTATTTTTATTTTGTGAAGACTGTTGATCTTCACCCAAATTCTTCTCTTTAATGATCAGCATTAACACCAAATCTGTGAAGTTGGGAATGTTCTCTCGAGTCTGAATAGACATCTTGAACGCCTTGTATTGTGGCCCGAGACCACGTAGACACACTTCCACCTTATCATCATCATCATCAATAGAAACACCAATAGATGCAAGGGATTCCATAATGCCCTTGATCTTCAAGGCATAATCATTCACAGACATATTTTTCTTCTCCACACTATAAAGCTCATTCTTCAACTGAATCTTTTGTGCCTTGGTGTTAGTTTCATATAGCTTCACCAAGGTGTCCCATGCCTCCTTAGGTGACTTGGCATCCTGTATATGCCCAATCATGGTGTCATGTATACTAATAGAAAGCCAATAAATGACTTTTCTTGATCCTTGATTCCAATCCTTGAATTATTTTACATCTGTACAGTTGGATTAATCTCCGGTATCTCTAGTGCCTCCTTATGTTCACCTTCAATGTAGTCCCAATAACCTTTTCCCATAAGGAAATTTGTCAATCTAAACCTCCAAGCATGGAAGTTGTTCTTGTCATGCTTCTCTACAAGAATCTGGTTTATTCCATTATTCGACATCTTATCTGCAACACAAATTTACCAAAAACAACACTCTTGTTTGACTTGCACAAATTGCTGTATTGTTTGCACGGTACTATACTACACACCCAAACTGTGAACAGTGACACACAATGTCTGCACAACCAATCACTCTTCTTGCAGCTCCAAAAATAGAGTTCTGCAGAGAATCAAAACTTACCCGCAGTGCATGTGAATGCCTGCGAACTGAAAAACGGAGGTCTAGACGCGCCCTAAACACGTTTTCGGCCTGAAAATTATGTCCATCTAAGAAAGCTCTGCTCCCATGAAGAAAGCTCCTCAATCAGAGTTCGTTTGCCAGTGTCTCCCGAATAGCTCCCGACAAGGGTGTAGTAGCCAACACAAAGGGGGAAGAGTAGATGAAGCTCTTACCCTCGTACCTCTTTCTGTGCTTCTCTTGCTTGTCGCTCATTAGCATGAACCAGGCTCTGATACCATGAAAAGATGCAGGGTCTAAGAGAGCTTAAGCTCTTGCAAGCACACACACACTCACACAAACCATAGAAGAGAACACACAAGGTGAGAGGCTGAAAATTCTTCTTCTTCTTCACAACACAACAAAAGAGGTCCACAAAGAAGATATAGTAACTAACACACATAATAGAGTATATACAAGCAGTTCATAATGTGAACACGCTAAGTGGAGTGGGCAGGTGTGGACTAATTAGTGTAGTCCAGCTGTAGAGTCTTTGGCAAAGATATGTCGGTGCTAGCTACCAAACCTGCCAGTGATGTAAATGTCGAATGGTCATGTAGGCACCTCGTGAGTGTCAGCTCATGTTGAGCTTGACATCTCAATAGATCCACCATAATGCCTTCCTTGCTCACTATATGTCCAAGATAACCTTTTGTGCCATAAATGTACACTTGCTCTCCTTTGCATACAGTTATTGACTCTTAAGGCATCGAAAACAACCCTTACATGCATTATGTTCTCTTTTTCACCCTTGCTATATATCAAGTCCTCTTGTCTCTAAGTCGGGGGTGGTTTTTCCCATGCTTGTATGTACTTCGCTTTCACTGGTGATATCAAAGACTAACACTGTTTGTTGACTCCACACTGTGTTAACCAAAGTGTCAAATCTAACAACGTCAAGTGATTGTGCGTAGGAGGGTTCAACATCATCAAATAAGGGGTTGTTCCACACCAATTTCCCTGAGCATAGGTGCCTGAATGTGTTGAGTATCAGTGTAGAGTCACACTTTGAATAGGGAAATTTTTACCCTCTGGAAGCTTAAGAATGTCCGTTAGTTCATAAAGGAACGAGTGTTCACATAATTTTGGTACGTGTGTGGCTTAAGCGAAGCTACGACCGTTCATGGACGTAGGCAAGGTCGTGGGTTGGACACAGGAATGGGTGTTCGTGCGTCAAGAAGGAATGGCCCATGGATAGATAGAAGAATGGGCGTTTCTCATTTGAGGAGCAGTCATTCAATTACCAGAAGGTGTGACTGTGTTTTGCGTTAATAAAAAGACTCGCTAGTGGGGGAAACAAGATTTCTCTCGTAAAGGTACGACTGCTCACTTGTGAAGGAATGGATGTACATCTGTGAAGGTACGAACGTACACTCACAGACTGACAGGCATGTTTCTTAGCTATGCCAAAATGGCATATCTTTTGATGACAGCTATCCTCCTTTACAGTTCAGCTATACCACATTTATTCTCTTTAAATGCATATTTATGCTCTCTTTAATGCACATTACTCTCATTTATGAGACATATTTGGAGAGATTCTCCACAAAAAGTGAACGAGTATGGCTAAGAAATGTACGGCCGTACCTCTGTTAACGGTTGTTCACCTCTCAAAGATGCAATCCAAGACTAAACTGTGCTCAAATTTTCCTGGTCGTTCCCTGATTTCTCCCCCTCAATGATGATTTTTTAGGATTTTCTTTTTATGGCTTGCTTAGGCTAGTCCCAAGCAACCTAATGATGCAAGGAATGCCTAATTAATCTTAATATCATAAGATTAATGGTGGGATTAACCTAATATGCATTTTTTGAATTGCTTGAAGAAAAAACCAAAATTAATAGACTCAAGAGAAAAAATAGCTTCTGCTTTTGGTGTAGCCTCCGAAGCTCCTCATGCCACAATGCTCTATTGCACTCCATTGTATAAAGAAAAACAAAATGACATAAATCAAACAAACATCTCATAACCAACTCCTACCGGTGGATTTGTATTCCGTCCTCCCAGGCAAATCAAGACTCTAGCTTAGGAATAGATTGTGGACGATGTTAACCCATTCCCAGGGTTAACAAGAGCTACTACCATTATCTAATATCAACAAAAGGTCATACATTCAAGATATGAAGTAATGGTGTCCAAATCTACAACTTGGATGGGCACCCGTAATGGTCCGATGGAATACTTATGGCGATTCTCGCTTCAAGAGTGTGTGGCAGTAAGTTAGGATGAAGTCCTAAGTGATGTACTTCATGGATATATTATGAGAGTAGTCATTGTAATAGCATTAGGCCTCTTATGAGCCTAAAGTGCCCGGCTGGCCATAATTTAAGTGAGTATGAATACTTATGGCCATGTATATAAGTGAATATCTCTCATAATACAAAAAACTCTCCCATTGTGCAATAGAGTCTTGCTCTTGCAATATCTCTCATAATACAAAAAACTCTCCCATTATGCAATATCTCTCATAATACAAAAAACTCTCCCATTGTGCAATAGAGTCTTGCTCTTGCTAATCTCTCTCTCTCTCTCTCTCTCTCTCTCTCTCTCTCTAATCCATGCTAGTGAGTGTATGTGAGTGAAGTGAGGTGAGAGGAGGGATGAGTAGACGTAGTGCAACGCGAGCGGTATGACAATGCTCGCGGAGGTGCGGTGGAATTGCTTCTCAAGGACTTGTAGAGCTTGGAGATCTCAAGGATTATGAGCTTGGCCATTGGAAAGATCCTCACGACAGTTGCGGTTCACCAGGTAATCTCTTGTTGGATATGTGTCAATGGGGGTTTGGGTGAGCCATTCTCGTGCCACTGCCGATGAATCATCCCTTGCCTTTTTCCATTGCAACACAACCAAAGACATGAAAATGAGAAACAGTAGACTTGTGGCCTGTGAAAGCCTCCTCTAGAGTCATGCCGTTTACTGCTTTCGTAGTAAGAGAGTGATTGAGAAGATAAACTGAAGTAGCTATAGCCTCACCCCACAAAAGGAGGAAGGTAGCTTTGCATGATGTAAGAGAGAGCGGGCCATTTCCTTCACCGTTCTATTCTTTCTTTCAACCACACCATTCTGCTGAGGAGTGTAGGGTATGGTGGTTTGTCATTGTATGCCTTTTGAAGCTAGAAAATCCTCAAATGCTGTAAACTCACCTCCATTGTCAGTCCTGAGAATACCTTTGTATTCATTTCATAGAGTTTTACCAAGGTGTCCCACGCCTCCTTGGGGGACTTGGCATCTTGTATGTGCCCAATAATGGTGTCATGTATACTGATAGAGAGCCAATACATAACTTTTCTGGCTCCTTGGTTCCAATCCTTGAACTCTTTCATATCTGCAGCAGTTGGATTGATCTCTGGTATCTCCAGTGCCTCTTTGTGCTCACCTTCTGTGTAGTCCCAGCAGTAACCCTTTCCCATCAGGAAATTTGTCAACCTGAACCTCCAAGCATGGAAGTCGTTCTTATTAAGCTTCTCAGCAACAATCTGGTTTATGCCATCATTTGACATCTTGCCAGACACACCACTAACATCCTCGAGTGCATGAAGCCTTGCCCTTTTTGAAGATGGCTCTGCAACATTCTGTAAACTGGCAAACTGGAGGAACCCTCGATTTTGTGAATCTCAGAAGAAGCTCCCTTTTGCCATAATCGCTTAGCATATTGGGATCCTTAATCCCACATGCCAATCCATAAGCAGTATAGGCTAAGTAATATTTACTCCTTAGTGCATAGACTCCAGGGCCCTGCCAAAAGATTCGCAATGCTAACTGCTTCTCCAAAAGCATGACTTTGTCTGCATTCCACCTGACGGGATATGCCCCAAGGTATCTGGATAATGTCTTGATTGCAAACAAAGGAAATTCTACATTGTCTTTCGAGAATTTCTTGTGGAATATAATGAATTGTGGAAACTTCAATCGGTTTATGTACTCTCCCAGTGCTGCTGAGTCCATTCCGAGTCCTCCCACGCATTTGCTTGCGCTCTCCGCAACCGAAAAACTCACCCTCAAACACAACCAGTTGCAAAACAATATTGTCGATAAGCCAACACAACAAATAGAATAAGCTACTCGGTACGATAAAAAGTAATTAACAAGTAAACACACCTTCTGATTTTCATCATTAACAAGTAAATCATTTGTCCATATATTGATTGTTGAGTTAGTGTCTTGGACCGTCGATGAGGACGCCCCTTCCCTTCCCATGTGTGAAATATTTCTTTGCTAAATAGCCTGAAATTCCCCTTCGGTGGGAAGGTTGGATTCATAGCTTTTTGCATCCTTGTACATCATGGATAATGTGTCGGCAGTAGAATGGAACTCACTGTCCTTGACATTTGAATCCAATAAGAGATACTTATCCAAATCTGGATCCACAAAATCTTCATCTTCCTCAAGATTCTGTGCAATGATGGCCAGACAGTAGTCTTCCCTTATGTCAAAGAGATCTTGAATATCTGTAATCAACAAATATTCTTTGTTACCAATAGGAAATGTGGGGAGTAGTGGGGTTGGAATTTCCCTTGCTTCCTCTATCATAGAGGGCTGCTCGTCATCTGAGTGCATCAATATCCAATTGCTCACTTAAGTCCCTCTCTGCAGCCAAGTTTATCTCCTCCGCAATCTCTTGAACTTCATCTTCTGTTCTTGGAGGTTCCTGTGGCTTCATTTTTCTCATTTGCAACTTCTTCATCCTCAAGCAGCACATGCAGGTAGCAGATAAATCCATAGTGGTAAGCAGCGAGATAACACTTGCGATTGTGAATGGGGAACTTACTGTGTGTCTTCTTCTTATCATCTGGCACCTTTAAAACATCCCTGTTTAACTTTTGTCTCAAGGTTATTGAAGGCACGATATCATTCACGTGCACGTACTGGACGCCGTCAAACATAACTGTACCACTCAAAGTGGTCTGCTGAAATTGCTGCCCTTTCTCCTCAAGATACGAACGAACAGAAACAATCATGTCTTTGATGGAGAAATTGAAATTAAACATGCGTGAGATTTTAGGATGGCGAGATGATGCTGTCAAACTTTATACAGGAAGTCGAACAACTTTTCATCTGGGGTTTCTTGAAGGCCAGCATCAGACTCAACCTCAATCCCGAAAGGTTCCATCTACAAGCCAGGAAATATGTCAGGACGACGAAAGTTTTGTGTAAGATATTAAAGGATTAGCCAAGATCAGTATAACGCGATAAGCGTTGGAGAAATCTCACTGACATCTCTAGTCGCGTTGTAGTAATTTGATGAAATATTAGTGAGAAAATAAAATTGCAAGGAAAAATGTACCAAAATCACTGCAACACGATACATATGGGAGAATTCCCAAGGAGCCCTCTCTTCACGTTATAGTGATTTGATGCAATATTTCAAAGGCAATGGCGATTGTAAGAAAAATCACTAAAGAACGACAGTAGGACAAATCACTATAACGTGATATGGGTGGGAGAGTTCTCACCGACTCCCCTCTTCACAGTGTAGTAATTTGATCAATTATTTGTGTAAGAAAAAAAATAATTTCTTAAAAATCTAAACGATGAAATCTTTGAAAAAGTAAAAAAAGAACGACAGTAGGACAAATCGCTATAACGTGATATGCTTGAGAGAGTTCACACACCAAGACCTCTTCTCGCGTTGTAGTGCTTTCAAGAAATTTATGCAAGCAAATTACCATTGTGGGCAAAATCACTACAACACGATATGGGTACGTTAGTTCTCACCGAGATCCCTCTTCACGTTGTAGTGATTTGATGAAATATTTGGGAGAAATAAATTAAATTCTTAAAAATCTAAAAGCAACAATCTTTGATGGAATACAATTATACAACTTCAAATTGAAACACCGAAATATTCAAAAACATACCGTGAAATTCACTAGGAGAGCAAGAAGCAACCAACGAAGTTGACTGTAGGAGAGCAAGAAGCAGGGTGAAGGTGATGACTGCGAGAAAAATTGCACGAGAGCAAGAAGCAAGGAATAATGAATGTTGGTCATCTTTATCCACGGAAACTAACGGTCTGTACATGTGGCAGACATGCATGATGGCACACCATATGCTCTTTGCACATATAATGACACGTGTAAAAATTTGATTGATCGTAATCATCATGAGTATGGCCCCACGTCCTCCTTGGCACGTGTGGACATGCTCTTTCGCACGTGTGTCGTGCTTGTCCTCAGTAAATGTGGTACTCGTCCTTCTCGGTAAATGTCAAGTGTCCTTGTCTTTTGCCGCCATTTCATTTTGCCTCCTTCAGCTGCGTGTGCCTCATTTGCACCATCTCTGCGATTTATCAAGCAAGCGTCATCACTTCAACATTTTCCCTACGTAACTCTTTGTGGTAAGTTATCAAGCAATCACTCCTGGTCTTAAATGTTCTATTCAATCATATATATCATGTTTTACCTACGTTCATTAGATATTGGGTCAAACGAAAGGCAATGTATGACAAGTCACCATGACGCGAAGAATGAATTACGATTTTTTCTGATGTAGCCATATCACGTTATAGTGTTTTGGACATACTTTCTTGTCCTATACATTGTTCTGTGTTGTGTATGTTATCAATTACTTATTTCTATGACCTACTTTGTGAAATGAAATGCTCTGTGCAAGAAATCACTACAGCGCGTTGAGGGTATGACGATTAGATCTGATATGCCTCTATCGCGATGTAGCGATTTGGACCTATTTTATCGTCCATAGGTGTTGTTAGGTTATATTGGGTCAAACAAAAGGCAATGTCTGACAAGTCACCACGATGCAAAGAATGAATTATGATTTTTTTTTATGTAGCCATATCGCGTTATAGTGTTTTGGACATACTTTCTTGTCCTATACATTGTTCTGTGTCGTGTATGTTATCTATTACTTATTTCCATGACCTACTTTGTAAAATGAAATGCTATGTGCAAGAAATCACTACAGCGCGTTCAGGGTATGACGATTAGGTCTGATATGTCTCTATCACGATGTAGTGAGTTGGACCTATTTTATCGTCATAGGTGTTGTTAGGTTATATTGGGTCAAACGAAAGGCAATGTCTTAAATGTTATATTCAATCATATATATCATGTTTTACCTACGTTCATTAGATATCGGGTCAAACGAAAGGCAATGTCTAACAAGTCACCACGACGCGAAGAATGAATTATAATTTTTTCTGATATAGCCATATTGCATTATAGTGTTTTGGACATACTTTCTTGTCCTATACATTGTTCTGTGTCGTGTATGTTATCTATTACTTATTTCCATGAGACCTACTTTGTGAAATGAAACGCTCTGTGCAAGAAATCACTACACCGTATTGAGGGTATGACGATTAGGTCTGGTATGCCTCTATCGCATTGCGATGTAGTGATTTGGACCTATTTTATCGTCATAGGTATTGTTAGGTGTATTATTCTTATGTTATTTTGTCAAATGAAAGGGTCTCTTTGAGAAATCAATACAACGCGAGGAGTTGATCTAGATTTTGTCTGAAGTACCCATATCACGTTGTATTGATTTGAAGCTAATTCGTTATCCAAGTTAACTTTTCTAGTAGTTTTTGTATTATTGTCCTATGTATTTATTGATGTAACATTATGACTATTTTCAGATGGCGCGTACGAAGAAGATTGCAAGGCTCTCATCTACAGATCCTCAATTAGGTAGAGAAGCTAGTTCGGGAAAGGAAATTTCTGCACTGCACTCAATGAGGAGACACAGATACGACCAACATAGATCCGTCCTTCTTGAACTAAGGAAGGTGCAGAAACATATGCATTGCGCGGTTCTGAAGTTGCCATTCCAGCGTGTAGTCCGTTCTATATGTGAGAATTTTGGCATTAATATGTGTTGGCAGGCCTCTACCCTAGGATGTTTGCAAGAGGCTACGGAAGACTGGCTCTTGTCGAGTTTTTTCAGAATAGCTATGTCCTTGCCGCACATGCACACAGAGTCACTATGATACCGAAAGAAATGAACTCGCTTCGTTTGCTCAGGTTCAGATATGACCGTATGCTAGAGCCCACCCTACTTAGTGATAAGAGAATGAAGGGAATTTTGGAAATCCGGCCTTTGACGAAGAAAGTTAAGATCACAGAAGTGACAGAGGCTAGTCATTCACATGACACAAGGCTCAACGCACAAAGGATTGGCGACCAAGCCAGGATGCAAGAGCTCCAAGAATTGTGGTTAAAGAAATCAGCTATTCAGGAAATGCATAAGTCAAATGTCAGAGCTTTGAGTTATTTTGTCCCCTCATTTCACATTAGACTTCCGGTGCGAGGCACCGTGCGATTTTTCCCTTTCGATGCGGAGGAGATTGATGTTTTATCCAATGTTTTATAGGCAAGTCAACGATAGAATTATCATAACAGTTCTAAGGTTTGCTACGTCCTTTTCATCATCATGATTGTAAAGTGGGTTGCTTGTCCAAAGTAACTAATATAATGTAATCTTTTGCAGCTTGGTTATATCAAATCTCCCATTCAATGTTCAAAATCATGTATATATTGTAGATTCCCTTCTTTCCTCAGTTCTTACTATACAACATACTTCATTGGTTGATGTATGTCCGTGGTTTAGTTCGATAAATTTTGATGTAGCTCAAATAATCCTAATGGCATACAATGAAGAGTAAGTGACATGTAAACTCATTTATAGTTTTAGTATTGTGACCTATATTTACTATATATTTTTTATGTTACTTCTGATACTTCTAATTGCATGTTGTAGTTCACACTGGAGTTTGATCCTTTACGATGATGAGCTTGACAAGCTCTATGGAGCTCGTGGTAAGAATTCCAAGATCTCACTTAAAATTGAATTTTTCAGCTTGGAACTCAAAGAGGGAGACGGCATTGGAACCTTCATCTCTCACTTGAAGGGCCTTATGGCTCAACTTGCATCAGTGAATGCGAGAATGGATGAAGATGATACAGTGGCTGTTTTGCTAAAAGCAGTCAAGAAGGTGTACCCCACCTTAGTCACCACCTTGAAAAACATACCTAATCCCACCCTTGAAGGAGTCATTCAATCTTGTCTTGATGAAGAAAAGAGGCCAAAGGCAAGAGCTAAATCTTCAAATGCAACAACTTCATCGAATATCGAACAAGCTTTGTCACATCAAGTGATCAAAGTAAGATGTGTCCATTGCAAAAAGGTGGGTCATTTGGCGAATAATTGTTGGATCAAATATCCCAACAAAATGAAATATAACAAGTGTAAACAAACGGGACATATCACTTCAAAATGTCCTAACAAAGAGTCAGAGGCTAACTTTGTATCGGCCTCTAACTCCACTGAGAAATTGTTTTAAATCTCAATATAACCACACCTATATTCCTGACCTTGTATGCCTAATGTTATAAAGGCATCCTATGTCCAATATCACCTATTCTAATTTTTTTCATAGTTGGTATTGAGGGGGGGTATTAAGAGACTAAGGTTATGTAAAAGGGGAGGAGAAGTGTGTGTGTGTGAATGGACTTATGGTCCACTAGCTCACCTATTTAAAGGTGGAGCTAGAAGGCATTTTATGAGCATGAAGCTTAGTTGTATTTTGAGCAACTTAATAAGCAAGATCTTTTCTTATATTTTGTGTCTCTCTCCTCCAAATATTTGATCTAGCATGAGCACCACGAAATTCTAACAAGGAGTAGGCTTCTTTTGCTTTGACAAAAGAAGCACTAGGTCTCCCGATGCATCTCCCCAAGAGGGGGGCTCTTCATCTACATATTATGAGCCATCCCCCAAGAGACCCATTCCACCATTCGATGCACGCACCCTACCATACAACATGGATGTCGATGGTGCTGTCCTCATGATACATGAGGGAAGCAAGTCATGAAACGCATGCATGTACTTACAAACCTGGAGTTCATGAACTCTAGGAGTTCATGAACTCC
This sequence comes from Cibotium barometz, assembly GCF_041138505.1. NCBI lineage: Eukaryota > Viridiplantae > Streptophyta > Polypodiopsida > Cyatheales > Cibotiaceae > Cibotium > Cibotium barometz. The sequence goes on along the minus strand of NC_141062.1, from coordinate 8,707,728 downwards.
TTCAAAAAGTGGAAATAACAAGATGAGCTTTCAAAGCAATACGTCATTGATGTGCTTCAGTCGGAGTTCCCTGTTCCACATGCGGGTATTTGCTTCTCCGTGGATTGGATGAAGTGATGAATCAAGATTTGTGCTCTAATAAGAGACCACATATCAAGAAGAGAGCAGCAAAGAATAATCTAGAGAAGCCCAGCATTTACACGCTCAAGGAGTGGAAGTACACATGCAGCCTCATGAGAAATCACCCATGTGCTTCAACAACAAGGAGTGGAAGTACACTCAAGGAGTGGAAGTACACATGCAGCCTCATGAGAAATCACCCATGTGCTTTTCAACAACAAGCAATAGTGAGTGCTGCCTGACTACGAAAGCGAGGGGCTTCACACTTCAGCTTGGGAGGAAAGTCCTCTTTCATTGCTTGTTTCGTAAGTACCTCTTTTAGTAATCATTTCTTCTCCTCTTTCGATTTGTTTTATACTATATTGTTTTTTTTAACTAACCGCACATTTTCTTAATTATTTTCTGTAGAGGGAGGTTGTTGAGCGTGATCCAACAAAGGAGGAGTGTGACTATAGATACAAAGTCCGCCGTCCACAATTGTTGGCGTGGATGCATATGCAAGGCGTACACTTGGATGAGTCCGTTTTGGGGACTCAAGGAGATGAGGTAAGTGAGCCTAAACCCTTCTCTTATCTACATCTAATTATATTTTATTTCCCTTGCTTACCTTGGGCTTGATGGCATGTATGTAGGATGAAGGGGAAGAGGAAGAGGAGGATCCTAATTATGAACATGAAGCGGTGGAAGGAAGTGAAGAGGACAACGAAAAAAATGATAATGGAGGGATGGGATAAGATCTCCTGCTGTGGAAGGAAGTGAAGAGGACAACGAAAAAAATGATAATGGAGGGATGGGATAAGATCTCCTGCTGGGAAGCCCATTCAACTAAGGGAGCCCGGCCTTCTTGGTACTGCTTGATTTTTATTGCAAAGTCGGGGGATGTCCGATCGAATCACCCATTAAAAAAAAAGCTGCCCACTGGCCTCCAAACCATGTGCAAGCTCAATAATTTGCTTAGGCGAGCGCTCAGCAAGGGTACCAAACGGGACAAAGAGGATTATCAAGTCACCGATGCCGATGTTCAGGCCGTCATATTGGAAGATGGGCGGCTGCTGTGAAGCGCCCTCCAACGGAACCACATACGTCAAGCAACACTTCGATTATATTTGTACCGGTGTCGCTTCCACTAATATATATTATAAAAAAGAGAATCGAACGGATTCGACCTCGTGCATGACACCTCCGTTACCACCATGGTGCTCGTCGATCGTGACCCTCCCCGTGCTATCAATGTAGTAAATCTCCAGATAGCACTAGCAGTGCTGCTGGTAGAGATGACAACATTGCCTCCCCACGGCCCGTTTCGGTTGATTCCAGCTGGTACCTGCAATGCGATTCAATATAGTATAAATTGTGGCTAGGAGACCAACGCATGCTCTCATAATACATTACTTAACGACAGCATGGACGACATTGAAGCGAGATCTCTCTCTCTCTCTCTCTCTCTCTCACAATAACACACACACACACACACACACACACACACACAACAATAACTCATGATCCAGTCACGTCCGCAATTTTAATTTCCATGCTCCACATAGACTGCAGGGGTGTACACTGTAAATCCTGGCTAGCCTGGCCTGAGCACTATCTCCAGGCAGTCTTTAATGCTTGTGATGAAGGGATCGACCACTCAGAAGCAGGGCACGAAAAAAGGGGAATCATGCGCGTACGCATGGCATTAGGCCGGGGTTTACACTTTTTGTAAACCCGGGCATGGTGAGCTAACCGAAATTAGCAGGACGATGTCAGAAAGTGGGACTAGGCCCACTGTTACATTGGCGGTGGGTGGTGGTACGCATGCGTAATTTGAAATAGAATCTATATTCATGGGCACTAATTTGAAAGTTGGCGCCAAGGTAGACGAATTAATGTCTCTTTTTGCCAACCACAAACCAAAAACGTATTGGTGTGTGTGGATACGTGCCCCAAACATAACCCCAAACACGTCGGGTATTAACATCTCGGTTAAGCTGGGCTGGCGATTGCGCAAGATTCACGCATCTTGGCAGGTTCGTAAGAATGGGACATGATTGAAACAAGGGCACACACTCACCTATGTGTAAGCATATCGATCAATCAAGCATGCAGATAGGCTTGCTCATGAGATGAGCGACCAGGACAAAGCAGAAAATATAGCAAGCTACTATGACTAGGATTTGAACCCATATGACTATTTTTTATCTGGTAAGGGCCCCTTTCGTGTCAAGCTTGCACTATCTTTATATGCTTTGTGTCACCTGTTCTTAGTTTGTGCTTCTATGTAGGGGGCATTGATGTTTATTTGCATTGCATAACAACTCACATAAGAGCCTTGTTGATGCAAAAGATTGCCTTCCACCGGTAAGTGTCCTTGTCGCCATCCGTCTCTATGCAAATGTGCCCAAGTTTACGTATATGTCCAGGTTTACATTTAACGTGCCCAGTTTTGTTATGGTACAGAGTGATGGAAAGCATGGCCGAGATGTGTTCGAAGCTATCACTTGTACTTTTTTGGCATCCCCATTGGCAGGCTTCAAGTTTGAAACCACTGAGGTGCCCCAAACAACCTAATGCCATTGTATGTGGCTTCTACACCATGGTGTATGAAGTGTTTGGCAGAGGATGCAAAACGCTTGGAAGATGCCAAGAGTTGAGTAAACATTCATATTACAAATCCTTTTGCGGTGGCTTCTATGTCTCTAAATCTTATCCTTCACTTGGCTTGCCTTGCTTTGCAACTTGCTTATGATTAGTTTGCAAAAAGCTTTATGCATAGACTACACTTTAAATATTATAAACTAATCATTAAATAGATTAAGCACAAGACTAGTGGACTTTCCTTTATGAAAGAGGGAGGAAATAGCTACAAAAGAAGAACAAAGAATTAAAATTTGAAAAATGTTAGCTTAGTCTACCTCAAATATAATCCATATATCTAATCCTACTTTCTTAGTCAAAATGCTATTAATTATGAAACCCCAAATTGATTAAGAACATGATTAGTAAACTTACCTTCATCAATGAGAGAGGAGATACCTACAAAACCAAGAAACAAAGCAAAAAAGAGGTTAGTTCCTTCCACCCTTTTATATTAAAAACCCTAATTTATAATCATACATACATGAATACACTAATCTTCATTAAGAAAACTATTAATGAATTAAATCTTTAATAATTAGGAGGAGTGTGGAAGAGAGATGATTGTATGACAATAAATGGTAGAGGAAGAAGAATGAGGGAGGAAGGAAGGAAGAGAGAGAGAGAGAGAGAGAGAGAGAGAGAGAGAGAAGTATGAGGGAGGAAGCAAGAAGAGATGGAAGAAAGTGATAAACATAGATAGATAGATAGAGAGAGTGAGAGAGAGAGAGAGAGAGAGAGAGAGAGAGAGAGCATGTGTGTGCAGCTTAGAGAAATAAATTTTTATTTTTTTAAAAGCACTACTATATGACAAGTGTTTACCAACAACGAAATTATCAGTGATTTTATTAAAATGTGAATGGATCGCTGGTACACTATCATTCCCTTTAGTGATCCATGCTTGCATATCCACCACCACCACCACCACCTTGCGGTTCACCACCACCTTGTGATACATCACCACCATCATGCGATCTACTAACCCTAGCTCTAGATAAGCCTCGGCCTAATTTCATTGTTTTTATACATCTCTATTTGCATTGGGTGGTGGGTATGATGCAAACCCACGTGAAGGATTTATGGTAGCATGAAAACTCAAAAGATATGCTAAAATTTAATATAACTAAAGTCAAGTGTACACATAATATGATACATCAATCATGTATGGGAACGCTTGCGCTCACATTTTTTCCATGCTGAATGCCTTCAAGAAGAGTCTCCTCACTTTTATGCCTCTCATTGGGATGTTACTCAAGCCACCATGGGTAACGTACATTCTCCCAATCTAATAAACCCGCATCCTTCCATGTTTGAAGATACATGCAAGATAAAAACTCCCATGACAACCATTTATTTGTGTCATTTGGGTTGTGTATGAGCTACCCACTCTCAATGAGATGTGAAAGCCACCTTTGAAACCCCACAAGGCACACAATCATTTCATAAACCAATTTTAATAGTAGAAGTGATAATGTATGTATCTTACACTTAAGATTTACATGTACACCAAATGTCAAGTACTTTTTTTAATTTGTGGTTATTTGTCCATAGACTCGCCATTCTTCATTGTAGCCTCCAAGCATGTAAACGTTTTTTGAAATGATGCGTCCTCATGTCCTTGAAATTTTCCTCAACACCCTCTAACAATGGCTCACCACCCACCAATCTCTAGATCTCAGATAATCTTTGAAGCCCTCATACAAACATGATATTAAGTAAGCCATTGATAGATAAATAATATCAAGCATGACATTTTTTATGATCTCAGATAATTTCTGAAGCCCTCATACAAGCATGATATCAAGTGAGCCATTTTAGTGAGGTACATCAATAATATCCACACTAGCCACAATTACCAACCATATCCCCCATTACATATAACAAGGCACTATTTTCAAGTTACCCACTATAAGGAGATAAAAATGGGTACCGCAGTTGTAGACAATAAAGGGATCATGTAGCTACATATGAGAGGCACCACTAAGTGTCATAATCCTTCATGATAGAGGATGTCAAGAAGGAAACTCCTTTGGTACTTAAGGAATAATAGTTCACAGTTCTATCCAATTCAGAGAATTGAGTTTAGAGCATCCAATTCAAAGTATCTAGCTCACAATATCTAGTTCAAAGTATCTAATTCAAAGTATCCAATTCACAATAACTAAGCCAAAGTATCCAATTCCGAGTCTCTAGTTGAGAGTATCCAACTCCGAGTATTTAGTTCACAATATCCAATTTAGAGTATTTTTTTCACAATATCTAGTTCACAGTATTTAGTTCACACCTCTATCCAGTGCATAGTATCTAGTGCACATCATTGAGTTTAGAGTATCCAATTAAGAGTATCTAGTTCACAGTATCGAGTTTAGAGTATACAATTAAGAGTATCCCGTTTAGAGTATCCAATTGAAAGTATCGAGTTTAGAGTATCGAGTTTAGAGTATACAATTAAGAGTATCTAGTTCACAGTATCGAGTTTAGAGTATACAATTAAGAGTATCCCGTTTAGAGTATCCAATTGAAAGTATCGAGTTTAGAGTATACAATTAAGAGTATCCAGTTTAGCGTATCCAATTTAAGAGTATCAAGTTTAGAGTATCCAATTTAAGAGTATCGAGTTTAGAGTATACAATTAAGAGTATCCAATTTAGAGTATCCAATTTAAGAGTATCCAGTTTAAGAGTATCCAGTTAAGAGTATCCAATTTTAGAGTATCTAGTTTAAGAGTATCCAGTTTAAGAGTATCCAGTTTAAGAGTATCCAGTTAAGAGTATCCAGTTAAGAGTATCCAGTTTAAGAGTATCCAGTTTAGAGTATCCAATTGAAAGTATCTAGTTCAAAGTATCCAATTCAGAGTATCTAGTCAAAAGTATGTCCTAGTTTAGAAAATCCAATTGAGAGGATCTTAGACGGCGGACCCCCCTGATACAATTCTTATAGTCTAAGGTTATGGGTCGAAGTCTAGACAATCGTTAAAAAATAATAATTCACACTCACATCTAATTCAAATGAGTTTAGAGGGGTGCTCAAATGACCCCTATTGCACTACCTATAGACCAAGGTTACATGTCAAGGTATAGGAAATAGTTGAGTTATTTCATCCAAAAAGGCCCACCTACTTCAGTTCAATCTAGAAGTCAAAATATATGTATATATTGGAAATGAATTGGATTTTAATCTCTAGATGAATTAGTGATCTTAAAACTTACAACCATAAGTGTTTTTAGAGTTGGATGTGAACTTCTGTCATAGCTAGTTAAGTCGTTATCTCAATGCTTCGTAAGTGGTCCACAGGAAAACATGGTCCCAGATTCTGAACATGGCATAGCAAGGGTAGCATGGCCGTGTGCGTGTGCGTGTGCTTCAAAAGTAAAATTTTGAACATCAGATAACTCAAAGCTAGCAATGACATGCATATGTATATTGGAACATTAAAGTAGTTGAGTTGATGGGGGTGGTGGCCAAAGTCCGGGCAATCAAGCCCGTTTTTGGGCATTTTGGCCATAAAATATGGCCATTTGTTTTGGGTGATCATCAAAAACAAGGTAAATTGTTAAAAAAGGGCATTATCTTCGAAGGGTGACCTAGCCCGTCAAAAATCATGCTTGGTGGTAGGGTTTTCCAGGCTAGCCTCAGCACTATCTCCATGCAGTCTTTAATGCTTGTGATGAAGGGATCAACTGCGTAGAAGTGGGGCACAAAAAAGGGGAAATCATGTGTACACATGGCATTATTGTAAACATGGCATGGAGAGCTTGCCGAAAAAAGCGAGATGACGTCAAAAAGTAAGGCAGGGCGCACTGGCAGTGGGTGGTGACACACGTGTAATTTGAAATAGAATCTATATTTATGGGCACTAATTCGAAAGTTGGCGCTAGGGTGGAAGAATTAATGTCTCTCCTCCTAGAGGCTATAAGCATTGCCAACCACAAACCAAAAATGCATTGGTCTTGGATAGGTGCCCCAAACGTAAACCTAGGCACGTCGGGTATTAACACCTTGGTCAAGGGCTAGCGCGACTGCACAAGATTCATGCATCCTAGAAAGGTCACATGGCAGGTTCATAGGAAGGGGGAGTGATTGAAACAAGGGCACACGCTCACCTATGTGTATGTACATCTATTATTCAAGCGGGCGCGAAAGGGGCCCTTACTGGATAAAAAACAATCATATGGGTTCAAATCGTAGTCATAGCAGCTTGCTACATTTTCTCCTTTGTCCTGGTTGCTCATCACATGAGCAAGCCTATCTGCCTGCTTGATTGATCGATATGCTTACACATAGGTGAGTGTGTGCCCTTGTTTCAATCACTCCCCATTCTTATGAACCTGCTAGGATGCGTGAATCTTGCGCAATTGCCAGCCCATCTTAACAGAGATGTTAATACCCGAGGTGTCTGGGGTTACGTTTGGGGCACCTATCCGTCTCGCAGGCACCAAAATGCATTTTTGGTTTGTGGTTGGCAAGGCTTATAGCCTCTAGAAAGAGATATATTAATTCATCTACCTTGGCACCAACTTTCAAATTCATCTAGAGGCTTATAGCCTCTAGAAAGATAGATGTTAATACCCGACGTGTCTGGGGTTACGTTTGGGGCAGGCACCAATGCATTTTTGGTTTGTGTGGCAAGGCTTATAGCCTCTAGAAAGAGAGATATTAATTCATCTACCTTGGCACCAACTTTCAAATTAGTTCCCATGAATATAGATGCTATTTCAAATTACGGACGTGCACCACCACCCATAGCCATTGTAATGGTGGGCCTAGTCCCACTTTCCTATGTCGTCCTGCTAATTGCGATTAGCTCGCCATGCCAAGTTTACAAAAAGTGTAAACCCAGGCCTAATGCCATGCATATGCACACAATTCCCCTTTTTCATGCCCCGCTTCCGCATCGTTGATCCCTTCATCTCACAAGCATTAAAGACTGCCTGGAGATAGTGCTCAGGCCAGGCTAGCCAGGATTTACAGTGTACACCCCTATTAAACAATGATAATAATGAAGCGCAGCTAGTCCCAGCAGTCACGTACAACTCTCTGGCTCCCTTCCTGTAAGGTCTCTCCCAAGCCACGTATGTATGTGTCTCTTTTAATATAGATTTCAAGAAGGAAAGAGAGTGCACTTAGAGAAGAGTGAGACAATAAGGCTAGAAACATTAGGAAAGTGTTAGAATAAAAATATTACTCCCAAAAATCCTAAAAGAAATAAGAAGATAAGAATATTTCTATTAAGAGATAAGTATCTTCAAAAATATTAGCTCCAAAAATCCTAAGAGAAATAAGAAGATAAGAATAGTTCTATTAAGAGATAAGTATCTTCAAAAATAGAAATTCAAATTTAGGTGATAGGAGGTCGTATTTAGAGTACTTTTACATATTTAGAGTCCATGCATACTAAAAATGTGGAAAAGCAACACATTTCTAAAGATGGCGCGTTTGTGGCTATATACAAACGTTTTTGTCTATTCTGCCCGCTTGGCTTGTAAACTAGATGTCTTCCGGTTCTTTTGGCTGGTTATATGACCATATTCTCAGTTTTTATCAGAGAGTTCTGGCCGAGACAAGTTGCTGATTTTGTCAGAGTCTCTACACAGGGAAAACTGTAAGAAGGCAGCAAGTAGCCTCAAGGTAATCCTAGAGCTTGAGATGTATATATTCCTTCATTCTTATCTAATATCTTAGAAGAGAAGGTTAGATTGCTATGGTCTTTCGGAGGAAGAGACCCAAAACTCCATAGCTTTTCTTTTAGAGAAAGAATAGTATGACGTAGCCCTGTAAGAGAAGGCTATTTTGCCATAGACCTTAGAAAGAGAGAAGAGTCAGAGTACGAGTAAGAGGAGATAAAGCTTGGGGATGATTGGATGATTTCAATCATAAGAGAAGGTATTAGAAGACTCTATTCTCATATATCAAGTTCTAAAGCTCTTGTTAACGAGTAAAGGCAACGATAAGAGAAGGTATTAGAAGACTCTATTCTCATATGTCAAGTTCTAAAGCTCTTGTTAACGAGCAAAGGCAATGATATACGACAAATTTCTTTAAGGTATATACATATTTTATTTTTCAATTATATATCATTCTTAGGGGTTGAGGTATGGCCCCAGCTTCTCTATTAATTGTTAATAGTGATCTATTTGATTGATTTACTATTTAAAGTTTGTATTCTTTTAAGCAACAGCATATGCCTTAATAAAGAATGTCTTATCACAATTTCAAGTTGAAATGCTAAAATCTTTGTGAAAAGGATTGTTTTCTTAAGAAGGTAACATGGATTCTAGTCCTGTGGTTTAGTGAGTAAATGGATTGTTATCTTGGTTAAATTAAGATACAGGTACAACTCTCTCTGCCTTGACACTGCCCCGTTCTTGTGCTTATATAGCCGCCCTAGTGCGTAGACATCCCTCTGAGGGGTGGGAGGATCGAGCGATGGAGCCTGAGAGGGCGACAGGCCGGCTTGCGTCTTTGCCAAGCGATCGACGATGAGGTGTATGGTCCCGTAGGGTTTTGCCCAGCATGTAGAGACTGAAGGTCGAATTCTAGATCATCGGCAGTATAAAGGAAAAGAATAAGAGAGCCGGTCTGGCTTGTATGGAATTGATTCATGTATAAACTTTTTATATATATCTTGTCTTTGGCATTATTGTATTGTGGAAAAAAGATTGTTTTAACAACAAACCTTGTGAAAAGGGCCTTAATTAAGGAACATGTTTATTTATGTCAAACAGTGTGGTAGGATTAATTAGAAAACAAATTGACGTGTGAGTAGGGTGGAAAGTGGGAGGATGGAATGCCCCGACGGCACCATCCGTATGGACGGGTGGACCCGATTAGTTGGGTAGCTTTCCAACAGATTAAGTGAAATCCCTACACTAGATAAATAGGTTCTTGGGCAACTCTATTCTAGAAGACTAGGCCAGCAGCTGTGCCTTCTTGCATGGATGAGAAAAAAAGTGTTGCCTCTAGAAATCAAGTCTAGTAGTTGCCCAATTTATGATCAATTATCCTATGGGTGATTTGATTTTTAGAAGATCACACTCCCCCTACGGGATAGGACTAGGTCTTACCTATGAATCGTATCCTTGTCTCTACATGGTCAAGGTGTGTGTCGATAAATAGGAGATTTTCTCCTAGTTAAGACTTAGTGCACTATCTTAAGTGTTTTTCCTATTTTAGAAGGGGAGAACCTTACAAATGGTATCAAAGCCGATCTTAATTCCTAGGATTTGTTTTTCAAAGGTTAACTGTCAAGGGATTAAAACAAGTGATTGTTTATGTCATATGAGGATGAATCAATCATCTCTACTGGCCATAGAAGTGATTTGAATATCCTCACATGTTGAGACAATCATCCAATGAAATTGTGCTTGTATCTTGGGGGTGCACACGCAAGACATTTGTACACTAAATTTGAGAAATAATAGTGGGGAGGAAACCTTTTGAGGAAAAACATAGGGTGATCAAATTAAGAAACTAGTGAGAGACTGAATGACTAGAAGGATAGACCGAAACTTTGTTTAGATAAATTTTCAGGATATATCTCATTAATTTGTATATTATAAATTATTAAGATTATAACTCCATTAAGATTTGACTAGTTGACGTGTGAATGCCATCCATTGGATGCTTTACACTAGGACGATCATCCAAGATCTTGAACCCATCTCAAACAAACATGGGTCTAACTTCGGATGTGTAATTCCCAGAGGATCATGCTATTAGATGTGTTAATCCCAAGATACTAGATGTGTAATTTTCAAAAAACTAATCATCTCAGATGTGTCAATCCTGATAATCTTTGGATGTGTCAATCCCAAGGCACCAGATGTGTAATTCTCAAAAAAATGATCTCAGATGTATTAATCCTGACTGTCTTCAAATGTGGTTCTATGATAAGTATTTGATAGTTTTGAACTTTTTATGGATACAATGAAAGAAGCAAGTTCACCCTTGCTCGTCTAAAAATCGAAAGAAATGCCGAACTAGTTGGAAGCACTATTGTCAATCTAACCACTGGAACTAGAATCAGTTTTAATGAGATGCCATGAAAGTACACCTTCGTGAAAGGTTTTGTCCTCTAGGATTTCGAGAGGATAAAATGAATGAATTTTCGGAGAGCTAGCCCAAGAAAGGAAGACCCTAAAAGAATACCACCAAACTTTTGTAAAAATTCTTCGATTAGCTCCAGAGATGGATGAGGTAACTCTTCTCCATCACTTCATTTGGAAGCTTAATCTACCTTTGAATAACCTCATCAAGAATATAAAACCATCCTCTATTTCATAAGCCATAATTATAGCCAGAGACTGTGATAAAGTTTTTTTATATAGAAAGTGTCGAGAAGGACATGAGTCCTTCCATGTTAATCAAGAAGAGGTCGGTCCCCTAATTCAAGAGGAACGTCAAGCCCACCCTTGGCTATAAGGAATCATGAGCTAGAGCAAAAATTAGGTCAAGAAATAGGGATAGCAAGGTTAAAGATAATCTAATTCAACAAGTATTTCTATAAGTAAATAGAAGATGATTGGTGCAAGATTCATGTGAAGTAATGTGCATGATGACTAGAGGTATTCTACAAGACGATACTAAGATTATGAAATTGCTATCATAGGTTAGATTGCGTAAAGTATTGATTCCCTTATGTTTTTCCATGATAATTTGTTAAGTACCATATGACATGGGGGTATAGAATAAGGAATTCGAAGGTTCATATCATATAAGAGGTATATGGATGCATGAAATTAGGATAATAAGGCCAATTAACTTTAGAATAATAAAAACCTTTTGGAGGCACAACAAAACGAGCCAAGCACATGAAATAAAGGACTCTTTAAGAATAATATTTAGATAAAAGAAGATTTTTACCTAGTGGGGACACCACTTTGAAAGAGAGTAGGATTTACTTAGATACTACCCCAGCAGAGATGAGGACATCTCGAATCTTTTAAGTGGGGGAGATTGTAAGGTCCCTCCCAAGCCACGTATGTATGTGTCTCTTTTAATATAGGTTTCAAGAAGGAAAGAGAGTGCACTTAGAGAAGAGAGACAATAAGGCTAGAAACATTAGGAAAGTGTTATAATAAAAATATTAGCTCCAAAAATCCTAAAAGAAATAAGAAGATAAGAATAGTTGTATTAAGAGATAAGTATCTTCAAAAATAGAAATTCAAATTCAGGTGATAGGAGATCGTATTTAGAGTAATTTTACATATTTAGAGTCCATGCATACTAAAAATGTGAAAAAGCAACACATTTCTAAAGATGGCACGTTTGTGGCTATAAACAGACGTTTTTGCCTATTGTGCCCATGTAGGCTTGTAGACTAGATGTCTTCCGGTTCTTTTGGCTGGTTATATGACCATATTCTTAGTTTTTATCAGAGAGTTCTGGCCGAGACAAGTTTCTGATTTTGTTAGGGTCTCTACACAGGGAAAACTGTAAGAAGGCACCAAGTAGCCTCAAGGTAATCCTAGAGCTTGAGATGTATATATCCCTTCATTCTTATCTAATATCTTAGAAGAGAAGGTTAGATTGCTATGGTCTTTCAGAGGAAGAGACCAAAACTCCATAGCTTTTCTTTTAGAGAAAGAATAGTAAGTCGTAGCCCTGTAAGAGAAGGCTATTTTGCCATAGACCTTAGAAAGAGAGAAGAGTCAGAGTACGAGTAAGAGGAGATAAAGCTTGGGGATGATTGGATGATTTCAATTGTAAGAGAAGGTATTAGAAAACTCTATTCTCATATGTCAAGTTCTAAAGCTCTTGTTAACGAGCAAAGGCAACGATAAACGACAAATTTCGATAAGGTATGTACATATTTTATTTTTCAATTATATATCATTCTTAGGGGTTGAAGTATGGCCCCGGCTTCTCTATTAATTGTTAATAGTGATCTATTTGATTGATTTACTATTTAGTTGAAATGCTAAAATCTTTGTGAAAAGGATTGTTTTCTTAAGAAGGTAACATGGATTCTAGTCATATGGTTTAGTGAGTAAACGGATTGTTATCTTGGTTAAATTAAGATACAGGTACAACTCTCCTTGCCTTGACGCTACCCCGTTCTTATGCTTGTATAGCCGGATGGGGGTGGAGACATTAGTAAAGCCCGGAGTTGGCCCATGGTATCCCTCATACCATTGGGAGAATGAGGTTTGCCGATTGAGGCGAGTGATTGTGATGCTGCCTAGTTCTGAGGGCCCAGGATAGTGAGGTGAATTAGCCCACCCTAGTGTGCAGACATCCCTCTGAGAGGCGGGAGGATCGAGCAATGGAGCCTGAGAGGGCGACAGGCCAGGGCGACAGGCCAGCTTGAGTCCTCGCCAAGCGGTCGACGATGAGGTGTATGGTCCCGTAGGGTTTTGCCCAGCATGTAGAGGCTGGAAGGCCGAATTCTAGATCATCGGCAGTATAAAGGAAAAGAATAAGAGAGTTGGTCTGGCTTGTATGGAATTTATTCATGTATAAACTTTTTATATATATCTTGTCTTTGGCATTATTGTATTGTGGAAAAAAGACTGTTTTAACAAACCTTGTGAAAAGGGCCTTAATTAAGGAACATGTTTATTTATGTCAAACAGTGTGGTAGGATTAATTAGAAAACAAATTGACGTGTGAGTAGGGTGGAAAGTGGGAGAATGGAATGCCCCGACGGCACCATCCGTACGGACGGGTGGACCTGATTAGTCGGGTAGCTTTCCAATAGATTAAGTGAAAGCCCTACGCTAGATAAATAGGTTCTTGGGCAACTCTATTCTAGAAGACTAGGCCAGCTGTGCCTTGCATGGATGAGAAAAAAAGCATTGCCTCTAGTAATCAAGTCTAGTAGTTGCCCAATTTATGATCAATTACCCTATGGGTGATTTGATTTTTAGAAGATCACGGCCCCCCTACGAGATAGGACTAGGTTTTACCTATGAATCATATCCTTCAATCTCTACATGGTCAAGGTGTTGATAAATAGGAGATTTTCTCCTAGTTAAGACTTAGTGGACTCTCTTAAGTGTTTCCCCTATTTTAGAAGGGGGGAACCTTATACTTCCTCCCGCGTTTCGATCCTTTTGCCATCTCATTATTAATTAAGAGAGGTTGGTTCTGTTCTCTCACCACCCTCAGTACTTGGGGGTTGGTGATTGATGGATTGGCTGGGGGTCAAACTGGTCAGTGGTGGTGATTGATGGATTGGCTTGGGGGTCGATGAGAGGGATGGTTGGTGAGCTGACTGGTTGATGATGGAGCAATTAGTGTAAAACCGTGCTTGGACAAAGGCTGCATGGGTGTAGGCAGAGACCCTCAGCTCTATTTCCCACCATGGGCCATGCCAAGGGGGATCAATGGCTCACACAGCTTGGGGAGTGTGAGCCGTGGATCTCCAGCAGGCCGTTTAGTAATCGACGGGAGGCGTCAGCGGCAATGAACGGGTGCAGAGCAGCAGAGCTGGTGAAGAATATTCGTGTCAGTGAACGCTGCCATCATGAAGGCTCCACGATTCCTGAGATTACATCGCTCCACGCTCCATGCTCTACCGAGATTCCCTGCGATTACTGGTGTGCCCACCAACACCTGCTCTTCTTCTCTCCAGCCTCGCCATGTTCATCGTCTTCCCTACGTGCCTACGTGCTCTTTAGAGGTGTGCATCTCTTTTTCAGCTGCGCCACCATCTTCGCATTTCCTACCTGCTCTCTTTAGAGGTGTGCGAGACTACTCTTCTCCAGTGTGCGCCCGTTTCCTACCCAAACCAGGCATGCGTTTCTCCAGTGTGCGCCCGTTTCCTACCCAAACTAGGCGTGCGCTTCTCCAGTTCTCCAGTGTACGCTCTTCATTAGCTGCTAATCCAGCCTGGTAAGCTATGCTCTAGCTCTCGGTTAGCCCCACATGCACTTTTTTCTTTTCTTTGTGCCTGTAGCCTAGTGTGTGTAACCAGGCTCACACAGTCTATAGCCTATGCTGCCTGTGTGTGTGTAGACCTCCCTCACACAACTCTCCTTTGCGCCCAAAAAGAAAACAGAGCTTCAACTAGCCCCCCATGGACTCTCTCTCTCTCTCTCTCTCTCTCTCTCTCTCACACACACACACACACACACACACACACACACACACACACACACACACACACACACAGTGCCTACCATTACAAAGCCTCAAGATTAGGTCACCGAGCACTGAGTCTGACGTGAAGCACAAGAAATTGGTATTCGCGATACTGAGGCCTCTACAGTATAATAATATCCTACACTCTATGTAAAAAGTTGTTTTGCTCAGCATTCACCAAAAAAAAATCAAAACATATTTTTATTTTCTCTCAACAAGGTCAGATGCCTTGAATTTCGCCGCCTTTTTTTCCCAAAATTGAGGAAACAAATTGTATAGCTTAAACTGCTAAAGTCGCAATTGCTGCAGGAAAAATCTTCTACACAAGAGTGCGCCTACATCAAGATACTGCTCGATTGTGCTCAATCTCTAGACAGGTAGGTTGTTTTGGTCTTTTCACTTGTACAATTGTTTATTTTGACTTGCAAACAAGGTGTTCTTTTTAAACACATTAATTAGTCAAGCTTTCTAGACCATCATAATTTATGAGATATGGAGAACTTGATACTTGTCTATTTACAATTTTACCATCATAATTTATTGGATTTTGAGAACTTGATACCATATCCAACAAATGATTCTAGTATCCATCCTTTTAAAAATGGTAGTGGGAAAGGGACTAGGTAAAGTCAAAGAGAAAATGTTGAACACCTTCTAGGGATAGGGACTATACGTAAAGTTGAGAAAGTGTTAGACACCTTGCACACAAGAGGGTAAGACTAACAAGATAAGAAGCCTTGCTCGTTTAAAAACATATGACAAGAATGGATTTATATGACACTTTTCATATAAACGATATGGCTAAGCCATTGTATTGCTAGTGTGAAGACTTCAACAATCACCACCATGACACATTGTTGAAACTTGGGCAATTATGGGAGTTCCCACAAAGATCCTCCCATTTTCAACCTTTCTTGAAGGATGCAACTAATGTTTCCACAAGAGTATGAAGAGAGAGAATCATTTGGCATGTTCATGGTCATCCCTAAACCTTGAACTTCGCATTGAGCCCTCACCATTTGAAAACAAGGTGGGATGATATGGTATTGATGTGATATTTTATACAGCACATTGAAATCCTTTCTGCTAATATATGTGTATGTCTCTTTCATGCAGTTGTAGATTTTCAAAAAGTACCTTCATCAACCAAGATTACTCTTGTGGCACTATGCAAACACAGGTAAGTCTCATTTGTGTAATTTGTAAGAGATCTTTAAAATTTTAAAAAGAAAGTGGAATCTAGTTTTTGTACAAGGTCTTTGAGATTATGACTTCATGTCGCTTCTATAATAGTAGAATAAAGTGTGAGTCACTTCGTAACTATGCATGTGGCTTTCCTTTTAGGAATCTCCCTTTTATTTGAGATCGTGAGAGATAATGGGCATGTTATTCGTCAGTGTTGTGCCTCGAAAGATTGTCTGTATCGTTTATAGTAAAAGAGTAGATATGATACGTCACCTAAAAAGGGATCATATGCTTGATGTTGAGATTCCAAAGCGTCCCATGGGTAGACCAAGACAACAAAAGAGACCCCCTAGGCTTCTACCCACATGATCCTCTCATCAATGTGAAGCCCATTTAACAAACATTGATGTAAAGATTAAAAATGCAAAGAAGAAATTCCACAAAGAGGTGGTCAAAAAGGCACACTCTCTTTGGGAGTTAAAGGATGACAAAGAAAAGAGTTCATATGAGGAGTGGGAAGAAGCTTATGTAAAAAAAAGGATGGAGGAGTGGGAGAAGGGAATGCCTGCTCGCATTGCCAGCGTGCAAAGAAGGATTGCACAAGGCTATAATGCTGTGGTACGTATAGTTATTTAGTCTTCCCTCAATGGTAAATTATGCATAAAGTGTTTGTTTAGATACGAATATTCATAAGGTTTTATAGAGGAGAAATGTGCCAAATCAAAAAGAGGCCGATGTCCATGAGATGGGGGACGATGATGATGGCGACAAGGTCGATGTTCAAGACAATGATGAGACTGGTTTGAATGCAGTGGGAGATGCCGATGTCCATGACATGAGAGATGATGTTTTCACTACCCCAGTAAGCCTTTGTTCAAGAAATATTATTGCATAAAATTTTTATTTTTTAAAAAGTTCATAATTGTTATTTCTTTTGGTTTAGGGTTTGAGACTCTTTGAAAATGTGCATGTGCCTTTTGCTCCACAAAAAGGAGCGAGAAATAAAAAATCTGCAAAATAGGTGATGAGAAGGGTGGTAGAGAGTGTCGACAGGTGATTTTTGATCTACGCATTATTTTTCTATTTGTAAGCACATGCAAAGTGTATTTTTTATTGATGCAACCCCTTGTGCGGTAAAATGTTTCCAATATTTGACATTGCGTCTCATGAAGAAAGTAGTGAAAATAGAGACATGAATATTATTATCAACACAATAGAAGATTGACCGCCAAAGTCTAGCCTCAAACTCCATGTCAGCTTACATGCATAGGTAATTCTAATAATCGTATACTTCTCACAGTATCTTACTTATATGATATCCGTTCTTTGGCTAAATTCATTTGTAAATTGTAATAGGTTAAGACATGGTATGATTTACCATTTGAGATCCTTGAGATCGACACTACAGGTGGACTGTGACTTTAAACTTGTGGATAGAGGGGGTGTGGATGTGGAGGCTAGCACAAACTCTTTGAATCTTTTTGCCTTGTAAGTTTTTTTGTTGCGTCTCTTTTTCATAAACTTTTTTGTGTATGTCCTAATACTAAAGAAGTTTCATATAGATGGATGGAGTACACATTGCCAAATAATGTGCTAGATCATGTGTGGTTCGTTAGATAGTTTATGGTTATCCTTTATGTCCTTTGAAATTGATGATGTGTCACTTTAAAATTTCTTTGGGACCCTAGATCTCGGGAGCTATATGTTTACCTTTTTCCCGATCATTGATAAGTAAGCCCACTTGTGAATTGTAAATCTTGAATGTTGCTAACTTCATACCCCCCTTCCTAGATTAGTTTAGTATGTCCAAGGTATGAGCATCTAGGGATTGAAGAGCGTTGGTACCTATAGGATTTATGGGAATGCTAAGCAAAGGACCAAATCCCAGTGGGATTGAAGTGATAGGGGGTTTAAATCCGAATAACATGCTTGTTGTTGGCATGGCAAATGGTATTGGGAGTTGGGGCATGACTCGAAGATATCAGTCTGTGTGTGAGCCCACATAATCCCTCTATCAGTCTGTGTGTGAGCCCACATAATCCCTCTATCATGGCCATATCTTGACATTATCATTTGCTCCTTTAGTATAAATTTATACTTTAGAATACCATGAGAAGCATTGAACACCCTTTCAAGTTTTCCATTAGCTCATAGACATTAATAAGTAGACGAGCTCATACCCTTTGTCTCATGCTATCATCATATATTTAACTCTAACACTTTACAATGTTAGATGCATTGAACACCCTTTCAAGTTTTGCATAGACTCATAGACATTGATAAGTAGATGCATATACCCTTTGTGTCATGATATCATCATACATTTAACTCATGAGACATGCTAGTCTAACTTATGAGACTTTACAATGTTAGTCATTTGACCACAAGGCGATAAATTTGATTTTCACTCTCTTTGTTGCTCTCATAGAATACTTTTGATGCAGTTCTACTACTCGTACCTAGATTTGATAGAGCTATTAAGCTACTGGCTGAATGGTTAAAGACAAATTGTACTATCATGTCATATAATCCGTTGTTGGGATTTTCAGTGTTGTATTTTCTTTTCTTTCAACTATAAACATGCCTTTTCAAATCCAATATAGGAAATATCTACCTCTGTCCATTTTTGTTGGCATACCCTAATTTTCCTTCACGGAGGGATTAAACTCATGGGCTGAATTTTAAGGTGCTCTTCACAGCCTCACCATTTTTGTTGGCATGCCCTAATTTTCCTTCACGAAGGGATTAAACTCATGGGCTAAATTTTAAGGTGCTCTTCATAGCCTCACCATTTATTTTCATGACATCTACCAAATGTTGATGATTTACTCGCTATTGAAAACCTTTAACATGAGTCCCAATTTTATTACATGGTTATGATAAAGCCTTTAAAATTGAAGCACTTGAGAAGCAATTGAAGGGTCTTGGAAGCCAAGCTTACTTGGTTTAATGTTTGTGGTTTTGAAAAGCTAGAGGAAGGAAAACATTCTTGAGAATCAGGGGCTTGTTTGGCATTATGTATGCTTGAAATCAATCAACAAAATCTTGACATGGATGACTAGGGTTCAATTCTGCTAAAAATGATGAGACGTTACCCAAGTGACCACACTTTGATATCCCTCTTCTGTGGCTTTCAATGAACATGGGGAAAATCAACAGAACACAAATGGCAGAGCAGAACATGTACAAACACGAAGTTGGACATGCACGCACGAGACTCTAAATACCCGAGAGCGTAATTTAAGACCCAAGCCTATCAAAACTTTACCCTTCTTCCAAAAGGTCAAATTCCCAATTGAACTTCCTACAAAACCATAGGCCCCACTTGTAAAAAATAAACGATGAGTCAAATCTTTCAAAACATGCCTATCAAAACTTTACCCTTCTTCCAAAAGGTCAAATTCCCAATTGACCTTCCTACCAAACAATGGGCCTCACTTGCAAAAAAATAAACGTTGCACACCAAGAAAACAGAGAGGAATCACACTTATATTATATAGTAGAGAGTGCTCGAGAATTATTTCTATGAGAAGCAGTGCACCATCAAGGAAGGTCCCTTGACTATAAACAAAAACAGTTCAGAGCAGAAGGCCTTCTACAGAAGTGCGGGTAGAGGACACGGTAGAGGTCGTGGATGTGGCCAAGGTGGTGGCCAAACAGGTAATCAAAACTATGGTCAGTAGCAGCAATAGTCCCAGAATTCAAAACAACCACACACAGGTGGAAGAGGCCAATTTAGAGGCAAGGAGAGTCAAAGAGGTCATGGTAATTGGTAAAGGTAGCATAATGATACACGAGGCTTTTTAAACTGTGGTAAGCCTAGACATGTGCAAGAAGATTTCTATAAAAAGTAGAGTGACATGCGAAATGGAAAAGTGCAACAAAATAACTATGCGTCCTCTAGCAGAAATAATGAGGATAATGAGAGGTTATTTGTTATGCAACATGTAGTTAATGCTATGTCTCGAAATGATGTAATAGCATGTAAGGATGATGTATGGTATGTTGATTCGGGTGCTTCAAACCACATGCAAGTCATGGTGAGTGGTTCAAGGAAATGAAGAGTCTTGAAAGACCACATTTTGTGTTAAAACAGGGGATGACATTACTCATCCAATTGCCCATGTTGGAGATGTGCCATTGTCTATTCAGGATGGTAAGGTGAAGTATCTTGCGGATATACTTCATATTCCAAACATTACAAAGAATTTGGTTTCAGTTGGATAGATGATTGCGCAGGGTTTGCAGGTCCGGTTTAACCCTGATGGGGCTGTTATGTAGAAGACTTTAAAGATAGATGCAGGTTAGTTGCAAAAGGCAACAAAGTGGGCAGAATGTTTACATTGAATGTAAAGATTCCTAAAGTGAGTGCTATAATGTTTGTTACACAGATACAGACATTTGGCATAAGAGAATTGGGCATGTAAATGTGCAAAGAATGAAGTCTATGTAGAGTAAAGAAATTGTGACAGGGCTGTCTATGTTTGAGGTTGAAGGTATACAAAAAAGTATGTGAAACATGTCAATTTAGAAAGCAAACAAAGCATGTATTTCCACATGATAGAAATGTGAGCAGGAATGTACTAGATGTTGTGCATTCAGATGTATGGGGTTCTGTAAAGACTATGTCTATGGGGGACTGCAGGTACTACGTAACATTCATTGATGACCACACGAGGAAAGTGTGGGTGTTTTTCATGAAGGAGAAGAGTGAAGTGTTTACTCATTTTAAAAATTTCAGAATGATGGGGCTGAAAAACAAACAGGGAAGCATGTGAAGTGCCTAAGCTTAGATGGAGGGGGAGAATACTTCTCCAATGAGTTCTCTGAATTCTTGCGAAAGAATGACATTCTAAGAAATTTACTGTAGACACACTCCGCATCAAAATGGAGTTGCTAAATGGAAAAATAGGCACATTGTAGAGATAGCACGAGCATTGATGGTAGAGAACAATATGTCGTATAGCTATTGGACTGAGGCTGTGTCTACAATAGTTTATATCATGAACAGGACTTCTACTACATCCATACATGATGTAACTCTAGACGTGAAGTTTACTGGCAAGAAGCCTAATTTGTCTCACTTAAATTTTTTTGGATGTATTGCATATGTGCATATGCCAGATGAGTTGCGTACTAAGCTAGATCCCAAAGGCTGAAAAATATGTGTTTATTTGGTGTTCCCTTCAGATGCTATAATCCTGCTACACGTGAATTGAGGATAATCAAGGATGTTGTATTGTTGATGAGATGAGTTGCTAGTATGCTACTGAAAAAGATGTTTAGTCTGATGTAAGTGGAAATATGGTTGCACAATGCAATCATAATCATTGAGTGGACTAGGAGAGTCCTCATCTAGTGGTTCTGTTGATAGACCATGGAGTGGCAGGCGGCGTCATAATACCAATCCTCAAAATGTAGTTGGTACATCACATAAAGGCAACAAAGAGAAAGTGGTTGAGCCCCTTTGTATGCCTAATATTTCTATAGGGCATTCTCTTGTTGATGGAGAGTTTAGTGGCTCAGAGATGAGCCTTGATGAGGAGCTTTGATGAGGAGCTTGGGATTCCAACAAATGAGGACACCTGGTGTGAAGAAGGCTATGGAAGCCATGAATGCAAAGTTACAAAGATCTGGAAGAGTCAAAAACCTCGTGCAGAGGTTGACTTGTGATGGTTATGTGGCATATCATTATTCTTATATGGCAAAAGTTGTGCAAGTTGTAGAACCCTCCTATTTTGATGAAGCTATTGGAAATGTGTGTTGGGAGAAATCTATGGATAAGAAGATGGATGCATTGTATGGAAATGAGACTTGGGATTTGGTGCCATTGCATGAATAGAAGAAAGCTATTGGTTATAAGTGGGTGTAAAGGTGAAACATAATAGTGATGGTAGCATAAGTAGGTACAAGGCTAGATTGGTAGCCAAAGGATATGCGTAGACACATGGGATTGATTATGAGGAGACATTTACCTCGGTTGCAAACATGGCAACTGTGGGAGTTGTGATTGTGGTGGCTACAGCTAAAGGCTGGTTTTTACATCAGATGGATGTAAAAATGTGTTCTTGCATAGTGACTTGCAAAGAAGAAGTGTATATGGATCAACCACCTGGTTTTGAGGATACAGGTCACCCGAAGTATGTATGTAAGCTTCGTAAGGCTTTGTATGGGCTGAAGCAAGCTCCATGAGCATGGCATGATAAGATTGTTGAGTATCTTGTCACTATTGGTTTTCATATGGCAAATGCAGATCACTCTTTGTATGTGCGCAAGAGTGATAAGGGTATTATGATCATCACCATCTATGTCGATGATCTTATTATGTTGGGGGTGACAACTTGGATGAGATTGAGCATTTGAAAAGTCTTCTCAAAAGGAATTTGAGATAAAGGATTTGGGATATCTACAGTACTTTTTGGGAATTGAGGTCATTCGCACACACCACCTGATCATATTTGGCTGTCCACAGAGACAGTATGTATTGGAAATGTTGTCCAAGTATGGGATGGCTGATTGTAAGTCAATCTTGGTGCCATTAGATCAAAATAGCAAGCTTAGGTGCAGATGCAGGTTATGTGTTGGAGGATCCCACTATGTATAGGAAGATTGTGGGGATTTTGATCTATGTCACGACGATCAGCAAGCCAAATTTGAGTTACACTGTTGGCTTAGAGAGCCAATTTATGTAGATTCCATGCAAACCACATCTTGAAAGTGTGCAACACACACTTCGGTATTTGAGGGCCACTGTTGATTATGCATTGTTTTATGCAGCAAGTGTACCATTCGAGCTATATGGGTACACAAATGTAGATTGGGTAGGTAGCATCTCAGATAGGAGATCTACCATTAGATTTATGTTATCATTGGGGAGTGCTACTGTGACATGGAGCAAGAAGTAGCCCACAATTGCCTTGTCGAATATAGAGGCGACATAGTACAAAAGGAGCTGCGGTGGTAGCTCGTGAGTTAGCTTGGTTACCCAAGCCACTTGTTGCTAATTTGGGGTTGCATGTGGAGAGAAAGGTTGTCATATATTGTGATAATCTTAGCAGTATAGAGTTGGCTAGGAACCCATTTTTCCATGCATGGATGAAACACATTAACATTACCATTTCATCAGGGAGAGAGTCTTGGTAGGTGACATCGACTTGGCCTACATGAGCACACAGGATCAGTCTCGCTGACATCTTCATGAAGGCCTTGGGAGCAGAGAAGCTCCACAGATTTCGAGATATGCTTGGAGTTCATGAGCTGGAGTTGAGCTTAGGGGGAAGTGTTGAGATGTCAAGCTCAACATGAGCTAACACTCATGAGGCGCCTGCATCATGAAAGTTTGACATTTATATCACTGGTAGGTTTGGTAGCTGGCACCAACATATCTTTGCCAAAGATTTTACAACTAGACTACACCGACTAGTCCACACCTACCCACTCCACTTAGCGTGTTCACATTATGGACCGCTTGTATATACTCTATTATGTGTGTTAGTCAGTTTTTCTTCTTTTTGTAGACCTCTTTTGTTGTGTGAAGAAGAAGAAGAATTTTCAGCCTCACCTTGTGTGTTCTCTTCTAGGGTTTGTGTGAGTGTGTGTGTGCTTGCAAGAGCTCAAGCTCTCTTCTCCCCTGCATATCATTTCATTTATAAGAGTGATGCACAACCATATTTTGTGTACAGGTTACGCAAATCCTTGTATGGCTTGAAGCAAGAACCTAGAGCATGGTCAAACAAGATTAGGGAGTATCTTGTTACCATTGGATTTTAGATATCCAATGCAGATTTTTCACTTTATGTGAAAAAGACAAATAGAGGGATCATGCTATTAGTCATCTATATGGATGACTTGATTATCACACTGGTAATAGTGATGTTGACATACATGATGTCAAGAGGCTTTTGAAGCAAAAGTTTTAGATGAAGAATTTAGGTGAGCTACGGTGTTTCTTGGGCATAGTCGTGTGGTGAGATCACCTCATAGCGGGCAGTTGTCATTTATTGTGACAACATGAGTAGCATACAATTGGCTAGTAACCCAGTATACCATACTAGAATGAAGCACATTGAGGTGGGTGCACTATCACTTTGTGAGGGAGAAGGTTCTAGCAGGTAATGTAGATCTAGTATATGTGAGCACAGAGGATCAGGTGGCTGACATCTTCACAAAAGCATTGGGCACAAAGAAGCTCCACAGGTTTAGGAGCTTACTTAAAGTGCGATGTGTGTAGTTGAGCTCAAGGGGAGTCTTGAGATATAGAGCACAACTAGTGCTACGACAGGCATTGATGACCCGCTTGCGTGATAGCTTTTGCACTAATGTCACTCACATGGTTGGTGAGATTATGGTTGATATGCTACACTTTGGATTACTAGAGTTATGGCATAGCTATAGTGCCAGCTCATATAGTCGCGTTCACATTATAGACCGACCATTTTATAGATGTTGTAGGAGGAGAGTACTTCCCCTTTATGTGTGTACTCGTCTTTTAGATATATGGTTATAGACAAGAGAAGAAGATAGAAGAAAATTTTGTCATCCATCTCTCTCTTGTGTCTTACACTCTCGTGTGTGTGTGTGTGTGTGTGTGTGTGTGTGTGTGTGTGTGTGTATGTGTGTTAAAGAGAATTTGGGGGAGAGGGAGAGCTTCAAACCCTAGCAAGAAAACACACACACACACAAGAGAGAGCAAGACACAAGAGAGAGAGATGGATAGCTAAATTTCCTTCTATCTTCTTCCTCTCTTCTCAACCAACATAACATAAAGATAAGAGTACAAACTATATGGGTTAGTACTCAACTACTAAAACATACAAGGGTGAGTCCATAATGTGAACCCGAATAAATGAGCTGGCGCTATAACTATGCCAGTCTCTAGTAATCCAAAATGGCTGTCACATAGCCTGTCATCCCACTGGCCACATATCACCCATAATCTCACCAACCATGCCAGTGGTATAGATACAGAAGCTATCACCCAGGCAGGTCATCAATGTCTGCCATAGCACTAGTTGAGCTCGATATCTCAACACTCCCCCTTGAGCTCAACTCCACACATTGCACTCCAAGTAAGCTCCTAAACTTGTGGATCTTCTCTGTGCCCAATGCCTTCGTGAAGATGTCAACTACCTGATCCTCTGTGTGCTGACATATACCAAATCTTCATCTCTTGCTAGAACCTTCTCCCTCACAAAGTGATAATGCACCTCAATATGCTTCATTCTAGCATGATATACTGGGTTACTGGCCAACTATATGCTGCTCATGTTGTCACAATATATGACAACTGCCCTATCCATGGGATCTCCCATGTCACCAAGTAGCTTCTGAAACCAAGCTACCTCACAAGCTGCCACCACAGCAGCACCCCTGTACTCTGCCTTTGTACTCAACAAGGCAATTGTTGGCTGCTTCTTACTACTCCAACTCACAGCAGCACTCCCAAATGAGAACATAAAACCATTGGTAGCCTGCAATACTACCAGCCTAGTCAGCATCTGTGTACCTATGCAATTGTATCTCTATTACCAGCCTCATAGAAAAGTCCATAATCAACTGTGGACTTTATGTACCTAAGGATCCGTCTAGCCACATCCAAGTGTGGCTTCCTAGGGGCTTGCATAAACTGACTCACAAGTCCAACAACATAGCTCAAGAGGCAAGAATAAGAAAGGAAGAAAGCAGTACACAGGCTTGCAAGTGCCTGTGTGGTATGTAGTACTTTGTACTGAACTTTTGTGGCCAGAATCACATTTTAGGTGCGTTTTGACCTCCATTTTGTCACTGCAAATACCTTTCAGTAATTTTGGGAAGTTCTGGTTGAGAACTCGCTCTGGTCGAAATCCAGTTATTGTAGCACAACAGTGCATTTTGGAAAAGCAGACAGTGTTTGCACTCGTATTGTTGATAGGTTTAGATATAATGGATATACAGCCCATCATTATGCTTACATGATGGTTAAAGCAGTACAGGAATTGGAGACGACTTGTTTTGAGCAGGCACTTGGAAAAAAGAAATGGGAAGATGCTATGAATGAGGAGATGGTAGCATTGCATGCAAATGCAACATGGGAGTTAGTGCCTTTGCCTAAGGAAAAGAAGGTAATTGTGTGTAAGTGGGTGTATAAAGTCAAGCATAATGCTGATGGTTCAGTGAGCAGGTATGAGGCAGGTATAAGGCAAGATTGGTTGCCTTAGGCTATGCGTAGACTTATGGCATTGACTATGAAGAGACATTCAGTGCAGTTGCAAAAATGGCAACCATGAGAGCTTTCATTGCTATGGCTATAGCAAAGGGTTGGTCTTTATGTCAAATGGATGTAAAGAATGCCTTCTTGCATGGTGGTTTACGAGAACAAGTATACATGATATAGCCACTAGGATGCACACCCAGATTTTGTGTGCAGGTTACGCAGCAAAGCCTTGAATGCCTTGAAGCAGGCACCCAGAGCATGGTCAAACAAGATTGGGGAGTATGGCTTGAAGTGAAAAATCTACAATGTATGGCTTGAAGTAGGCACCCAAAGCATGGTCAAACAAGATTGGGGATGATCTTGTTACCATTGGATTTTAGATATCCAATGTAGATTTTTCACTTTATGTGAAAAAGATACATAGATAGATCATGCTATTATTCATCTATGTGGATTATTTGATATCAAGATTGGGGAGTATCTTGTTACCATTGGATTTCAAATATCCAATGTAGATTTTTCACTTTATGTGAAAAAGACATAGAGGGATCATGCTAGTAGTAATTCATGTGGATGATTTGATTATCACTCGTGATAGTGATGCTAACATACATGATGTCAGGAGTCTTTTGTAGTAGAAGTTTGAGATGAAGGATTTGGGTGAGCTGCGATATTTCTTGGGCATAGAGGTGGTGAGATCACCTCATGGAATTTTGTTATTGCATAGACATTATGGCTTGGACATGTTTTCCAAGTATGGTATGACAGGCTGTAAGCCTATCAATCCATTGACAATCGGTACATATGTCACAACTCAAAATTCCCATTCAATCCTTGTTTCTCACAAAACAGTATCACTCTCGACTCTCCATTGAGACCAGCAGGTCAACAACGAGATCCAATAACAGATTACAATAAGTTTCTCGTCATCATATATATATATCTTCCACGACATACGCATGGGTGTCCTCGACCCGCGAGCCCGTTCATCGCCTGGACAGAACCCTCCAAGATCCTCCTTAGGTGTCCTGGCACTTCACTCAGGAACCACTTCGTCGGCCCTCGTCCATCGTACCGGAAGCGCACCATTTTGACCATACCGAGGCTAGTCAAGGCTTTGCCGCGTGAGCCATCCTTTGAGCACTCCCCGCCAGCTGTTGCAACCGGACTTCCCTTAGAACACACATATACCAAATGCTCCCTCCACCAGCATTCTGGCGTAAGACAGTCCTTTAAGAAAACAGGGCTTCTATGCAAGTTTTTAGTTTTGATTTTATTTATTAATACAATGAGTATATCTTAATTCCGTATCTCAGGACTTCTAGATCACAGGTCTAGATTCCCAAGCAGAATTCCTTGAATTCCGAATTCTTGATCCTCAGATCAAAGGTCTCAACTTAGTTTCAAATTCGGTGGGTGACTTGAGTATAGATTACTGAACTAGTCACATCGTCATTTCTTGAAACTGACGAAGGAGTTACGTCTTGGTCATAGTCTGATTTAGTGTTTGAGTCTGGAAAGGTTCTCCCTGAACTATCTTTCTCGAAGGTAATATTTCAATTACTACTTTCCTGAATTCAAAACTAAACACAAATTCCTATGAGGAATAAATTAGTCATTTATCTAAATTTCGACTTCGATAGTTTTTCTGAATTTTCTCATTACCATCCTAGAGAATATAAAACGGTATAATTTTCCTTCACTGAGTATTTACTTATTCATTTTTTCAATATTCATGAGATTTAAACATAGGATTAAAGTGAACTCTTATTTTGATTTTAAAAAAAATCTTTTATGCGTCATTTTATGCATAAAAATCAATATTAGTGAAAGCAATACTTTTGTAATAAAAAAATTCTTTTATGGGCTCCTTGGTTCTAACCCTTGAACTCTTTCACATCTGTAGCAGTCGGATTGATCTCTGGTATCTCCAGTGCCTCTTCATGCTCACCTTCTATATAGTCCCAAAAACCCTTTTCCATTAAGAAATTTGTCAGCTTGAACCTCTAAGCATGGAAGTTGTTCTTATCAAGCTTCTCAGCAACAATCTGGTTTATGCCATCATTTGACATCTTGCCAGACACACAAATTTACCAGAAACAGCTGTATTTTTTGCAACGGTACTGTACTACACTCAAATGTCACAACCAGTGACCTCAATGTGCATACATACACCCAATGGCAACTGTTGACCTCCTTGCAACACACACAGTGTGTGCATGCCAATTTGTCTTCCTGCAATTCTTAAAACAGAGTTCTGCAGAGAATCGATGACTTACCCACAGTGCTCGAAATCGCCTACTTTCTGAAAAACGGAGGTCGTAAAGCGCCCGAAACGTGTTTTTGCCCTAAAAAATGAAGTCCAATAGGACAATATAGTTGCCCTATAGCTTTACTCCCACGAAGAAAGCTCCTCAATCAAAGATCGTTTTGCCGGTGCCTCTTGTAGAACTCCCTAACAAGGGTGTAGTCGCCAACACAAATAGGGAAGAGAGATGAAGCTCTTACCCTCGTACAGCTTCATGTGCTTCTCTTGCTTGTTGCAGCTCAGCCCTTAGCATGAACCAGGCTATGATACCATGAAAAGATGCAGGGGAGAAGAGAGCTTGAGCTCTTGCAAGCACACACACACACTCACAAAACCCTAAAAGAGAACACACAAGGTGAGAGGCTGAAAATCTTCTTCTTCTTCACACACACACTCACAAAACCCTAAAAGAGAACACACAAGGTGAGAGGCTGAAAATCTTCTTCTTCTTCACACAACACTCAACTTCAAAATGCTTCCCAACATTCTCGACATAAAACAATCTTTTAAAAACAAGTTTCATAAATATAGTTTCTAACGAACTCTCATCTTTCCACATTGTTCCACATCATTTCTTGTTATTTAACATTCTTCTACATCAATTCACATGACTCATATCTATTCCCATCGTCCTTCATCCATTCTCATCCATTCACATCATATTATATCTCATCACATCTATCCACATCTCATCATACCTATCCACATCACATCACATTCATCCACATTCGTCTACATCCATTCAGATCCACATCACATCTTATGACATCCATCCATATCACATCTATCCACGTCCACATCACATCTATCTGCATCACATCTCATCCATTTACATCTACCCAGATCCACATCACATTTATCCACATCACCTCCCATCCATTTACATCTACCCAGATCCACATCACATCACATCACATCTATTCACACCTCTTCACATCACATTCACCTTCGTTTACATCCATCCATATCCATTCACATCTCATTCACATCCATCCACATCCATTCACATCTCATTCACATCCATCCATATCCATTCACATCTATTTACATCCATCCACATTTATTTACATCCATCCACATCTCATCACATCCATTCACATCTCATCACATCACATTCACATCCATTCACATCTCATCACATCACATTCGCATCTATTTACATCCATCCATATCTCATCACATCCATTCACATCTCATCACATCACATTCACATCTATTTATATCCATCCACATCACATCACATCCATTCACATCTCATCACATCACATTCACATCTCGTCACATCCATTCACATATCATCACATCACATTCACATATCACATCCATTCAGTACAGTTACTCTACTTTCGATACTGATAGAATTTTTCTAAGTTTCTACCAATTGCTTGGCTTAGTTAAAGTAACTTTTTCTCGATCCCATTAAATCTAAGTATCAAACTGTTGTTGAAGGTTTAAAAAGGAAAAATGAACCTTATCAAAATTTTATAGTAGTAAAAACTCAGAAAGAGCATTTACGTATTGTGTTTTCAATCCTTAAGCTTCATTAATGAGGATTAAATCTAAACTTCCGTTTTCTTATTGGATCCTTGATCCTCCCAGGGATTCCAGATTCCCATTTCTCATTAAGAATTATCCAAGTTTTCTTGATGGATGTCTTCAAATTCTTTCTCAAATTTCTCAATTAAGATATATTCAGTATTCTTCTTTTTGAATAAAAGATTCATGGAATTTACAAAAATCAATTCTACCAATGTTTCTTAATAAAAATAATAATACTCAAAATTCTGCTTTTGATAAATACTCATATTTTGAATTATGCCAAAAATTCCTGTTTTTAACATTTAATTGTTTAGATCTTGAATATCATGGGAATTTCTCTTTTTACATCAAAATTCTTATGCATAAAAATAATTTTATCTAAAATTTCTCTTTTCTCTTAATTAAATAATTATGCATACATACTAAAAAAAATCATTCTTTTTGCTTAAAATTTCTAAACCTAGAACATGGTAGAAATTCCTCTTTTAGGATTATGCATAAGAATAATATATATATATATATATATTTATATATTTATATATTTATATTTATATTTCTAAAAAATTTGCCATAGCTTCGCTACTGCTATTACTAATAATTTTGAATTTTTCTACTTGAATAAAAACTTGTAATGAAAATATGACAGAAGCTCTTCTTTTAAGCTTAAAATAAACTTTGTATGCATATCAAAATTTTAACCATAATTATGATTATTCTCCTTGATTAAGCTAAATTAAACATTCCTCTTTTCCCAATTTGTTAGGATAATCCTTTTCTCATTTACAATGAGTTAAAATAATTTTTATCTACTCATAAACAATCTAAAAAGAAATACCCATTATTTTTTCTAACACAAAATCATGAAAATATCAAATCTTAATCTCTAGCTCATCAAGCTAAGAGTTTAGTTTTGAAATAAGAGATTATCATTGAGAAACATTCTTTTGCTAAAAATTTAGACATAAAGATGATGACTACTCTTTTTAAGAGAGAGATTTACTTAAGGAAAGCATTACAATTAAGCATAAAGATTATCTTAATTCTAATTAGACATTAAGAATCTTTTTGAAAGCTTGATTTGAATAAAAACCATCATTTTGAATGCTTCTCAAGCTTGAGAGGGATTGAGAAGAAGAAAGACATTGAGATAATTGAAAAAAACCATAAAAATTAGTCTTACCACTAAGTTTGGCTTGATTCTTTAATTAGCAGTGAAGCCCCCAACCAATCCATTGGCCACCAAGAGGAGAAGAGAAAACTTCAAGAGTTGTTGGAGAGAGAGAGAAGCTCCAAGCTCCCGAGAGAAGAGGAAAATTAAGGGATAATAGAAAATATGCTTGTTTTAAGATAATACTAGCGGCATGGTATAGCTCAAAGATGAGAATACAAAGAAATGAGGGTCTATTTATAGGTGAGGGAGGCTACTAACCAAGTCCAACTAAGTTCTAGAATTTTCTAGGTTCAGTTTGACCTAATTTGAACAAGATTTGGATTAGTTTATCTCCCTTTTTGATCTAGTTTGCTCCATGAGAGAGGAGAGATAAAAATATCACATTTTTTTGAATTAAAAAACCCAAGCACACATGTGAAAAAGGCGCCTACCTCAAGAGTCCCCCTTTCCTTACCAAGGTGTCAAAAATGCATCATTTCTCCAAAATATCTATTTTTTTTAGTAATATACCTTAGTTTTTAACTAATAAACCTTGTACTCAATCAACTCTTCATCTTATGTGAGAATTTACTCATTTTTGGGTATTTTATTTTATTCTTTGGATTTATCTCATCCCAACACTTGGATTAATCCTATTGGCCCATTGGAACCTTAATTGGACCATAATCCAAATTTTTTAAAAATGTAGACCCTTAGGCTAAGGTCCCTTATACCATTTTCAATTAATTCCTAATGCACATTGGAAAGTTCATTTTGAACTTTTAATTCAGAGGAATCCATTTTAGACATTAGGAGAAGTTTTGTATCCAAAGATAATTCACACCAAAATAGAATAGGGTAAAACATTTTCTCTCTAGACATTTTCTCTCTCTAGGCCAAAACAGGGTAAAACAAGATCTTTCTTCTATTTCAGAGAGGGGATGATTACAAGAAGATAAGGGGAGGTTCTTACACCTTTACATCTCAAAAACTGGAGGGAGGAATCTTACAATATCAAATAACCTGAAATCTGCTCAAGGGTGTTTAGCTTTACTTACCCGTGGTCCTTAGCTTTCAGATCTGTTGAGTAGGGGTGTGCTCCCAGCTTCTCTTTTCTCCAAGCTCCAAGCTCCAATGGATAGCTCCAGAACAAAAAATTTTCCTCTTCTTTAATCACTCACAAAACCCTAATAAAGAGCACCAGGCTCTAATACCATGATAAAAGACTGATAAAGAGAGAGCATACACACAAGAGAGAAAACCCTAATCCATTACTGTAACCCTAACCAAAGAGAGAAGCCATATCCACTCTCTCACAATGCATAATAGAAGAGAACTACACACCACACACTAAACGTGTTGTGTTCACACACCAAATAACCCTATCTAATGTCCACACACTATGGCCAGCTGGATAGGCATCCATTTATTATCACACACATGCTGTTATCTACCATGCTAGCACATATCGTCCCTAGTTATACTTTTTAGAAGTTAAAAATCAACACCATCCTTGATTCTTATAAGTTTTTGGAGACCATTCTAGACCAAGAACTAGTGGAAATCATTCACCCTAGTATAACACAAGAATGATTCCACAGATGCTACTCTTCTTCGGGCATGGAAGCGCTGCAATGTAGATGCACTTTGTGCCATTGTTACCAGTGTAAGTGATTATGTTCTTACTCTTATTCAACACATAACTAAGGCACTCATGGCTTGGACCATACTAAGAAATCAGTATGAGACCCAGAATCAGATCAAGATTCCAAAACCTAAAGAATCAGCTTCCTACTGAAAACTTTGCTGAAGGAGAGGCTATAAAAGTTTTTATCTCTTGGATAAAATATCTACAAGACCAGATAGTTTCTATGGGAATCATAAAGAGTTTTCTTAGAGATACATCCAAATTCTATGGCTTAGTTACGGAACTTAATACCCAGGTTAGAGTACCACCTCTTTCTTTTGAAGAACTTAGTGACTGTGCTATACTATTTGAGGAGGAGGTGTGGTTTAAGACCCATGATGGCGGTGACACACTACATTTATGGACAATGCAAAAGTAAAAGGTGGGGTTACTCTTGAACACAAGAAGATGAAGAAGTTTTCTAGTACGTGCTACTACTATGCCAAGAGGGTCACATCGTCAGAATATAGAAAGAAGCAGACTCATAAGCACGGCACCATGAAGACTTCATGGAAGGGAAAGGAGTCATCCAAAAACACCCAAGATGAATTGGAGCTCTGGGTTTCATAGAAGAGGTATTCTCATCTTCTCAGGCTCTAATTGTTAACTATTCATGGATTTTGGATAATGGGACATCCCGACATGTGACCAGCAAAAAGTATTGGTATAGTTTTTAGCATCCTTTATAGGAATCCTTCAATTTTATTATCGATAATAATGCTAAAGGTCTAGTCAAAGGGTCTGGAACCATCTCATTTGTGGGTGGCAACTAACAGCAGGTGAAGAAAGAAGCTGTCTAATGTGCTCTATGTTCCTTCAATAAAGAGAAACCTACTCTCAATATGTTGCAAATAATAGATTGTGGCCTTGAAGTATGCTTCAAGAAAATAGGAGTTGAGATTCTAGATGCTGAAAAGGGAAGAGAGTTAGCAAAGCTATGGGGAATAAAAATTTGTACGAGCTGAGTGCTCCTACAGATGTTGCAGAGAAGGGCACAAGAAAATTTTGGCATGCACGATTTGGTCACATCAGATTTGTTATGCTAAAGGAGATGTAGAAAATGAGGATGGTGGAAAATCTACCACTGCATTTGCAGAGTTATAGGAACCATGTGAACCTTGTACGATGGGCTAGCAAACGGAAGGTATTTCCACAAGAGAGGAGTAATCTAGCAAAGTCTCCTCTAGACCTCGTACATGTTGATAAGATATCTACTGCCACATTGGGGGGGTCTTCTTACTTTATGCTTTTAGTCGACAATTATGGTAGGAAGACATTTGCAGAGTTACAGGAACCATGTGAACCTTGTACGATGGGCTAGCAAACAGAAGGCATTTCCACAAGAGAGGAGTAATCTAGCAAAGTCTCCTCTAGAGCTCGTACATATTGGTAAGATTTCTACTGCCACATTGGGGGTTCTTCTTACTTTATGCTTTTAGTCTACAATTACAGTAGGAAGATGTGGGTTTATTTCCTCTGTGTGATAAGGCTGAAGCTTTTGGCAAATTTTAATAGTGGCATAAATTTGTGGAGAATGAGACAAGACAGAAGGTGAAGAAAATTTGGATAGATGAAGGAGAAGAATTCACTTCAGGGGAATTTAATGAATCTTACAAGGATCATGACATCAAGCGCTAGCTCACTACTGTTGCACATACGTCTCAAAAAAATGAAGTTATGGAATGCCGCAACTGCATAGTTCTAGAAATGGCAAGGTGCATGATGAAAGGGAAAGGATTACAAGACTCTTTCTGGACTGAAGCAGTTAACACTACAATTTACATTCTCAACAGATCCTACACAAAGGTGCTCAAAGGAATCACACCATATGAGGTCTATTCGGGTAACAAGTTTCCATATTCTCATTTTTTAACATTTGGTTGTGAATTTTATATACATATACTAGATGCAAAAAGAACCAAGCTTGCTACCAAAAGCAAGAAATGTATCTTCCTTAGGTACATTACAAAGATGAAGGAATATCGTGACTATTTGATCCAAAGGATAAGAAGATAATGGTCAGCCCAAGATGTGGCATTTGTGGAGCATCCACATTCAGTGGAGGATAGGGATCCGACCACTTTATCATCAAATGGAGAAATAATCCACCATGTGTTTAGCCCAAGCACCGGACAACTGAAGAAGGAGGAGTTTTTGGATGATGAAGACTCTCATAAATCACACCAGCTTGCCCCTACACCTAAAGGATATCCACTTCTTAAGTGGGTGAGGCACCTCTTTAATGATCTCAACCCCCCACTGATGTTGCAAAAACTTCAGCACATGAGTTATGCAAATCTAAGAGAACAGAGGACTAGAGAAGGTCTTTTGAACACATTGTCAATATGGCCTTCAGGGTGGCTAAGATGTCTAATGGATTTAGTGAAGGAGCCCACAAATGTAGAAGAATCTTTGGCAGATCCAAAGTGGAAGGTAGTGATGCAGTCAGAGTATGATAGCATCATAAAAAACAACACTTGAGAGCTGGTTGATCAGCCACCAAAATGAAAGGTAATTGGCATCAAGTGGGTGTGGAAAGCTAAGTATGAATCCAATGGTTCAATCCACATTTGTAGTCCACATGGTAGCCACTTGTAATTCCTAAGTGTGGGCATTACACATGGCAGTGCCGCATGGCATGTGTACTGCATGCCACACACGTGACACATGCCACATGGCCCATGGCATGCAGGCCATGAGGCGTGTCATGCATGCCACATGCTACTCAACTTGCATGGCTTGCCATGTGATAGGACACGTGGCATGGCCTATCATGCAGGCCACATTGCTTGGCATGTGCGGAGGTCTCACAAAATCCTTTGTGAGACCTATGCCCAAGTGCCCCCTCCCCTCCCTATCCTTTGTGATCCCTCTGCCCAAGTGCCCCCTCCCCTCCCTATCCTCCATCAACGTGCCTCTCACCCCACCTCTCCTCCATCAACTCACACCACCTCTCCTCCATCAACTCACACTCGTATCCTCCATTAACACGCACTTGTGGCCGGACTCTCCTCCGTCAACGTGCCCTCCTTATTTTCCTTCTATGTGCCCCCCTCAATCTTGAACGCATCCTCACACTGCCCTTTGTGTTGCCCCTCTCTTATGCTTTTGTCATGGACACACCATCATTAGAGAAGCTAACCATGGACTGTATCATCTTGCAAGAATACATGGATCTTGATGAGAAGTAAAAGGACTCAAATGATCCAAACTTAAACCAAGCTAGAAAATTTTCAAGGAGTTGATTATGGGAATTAAAGAAAATAATCAAAGCAAAGGAGAACGACCTTGCAAATGATAGATATATTCAAGCTCAAAATATCAAGTGCAATTGCTTACTAGAGGACATCAACGAAGAGAATGACCAACTAATTAGTAATTTGGCCCAATTAATGGTTGCATGTCGCAAAGCCTAATGAGTGCCTTTCCTAAAGTAATGAATGTAGTAATAATGCTGGCACTACTTCATAATGCCAAATTCTTCCATGTAGTAATAATGTTGGCACTACTTTCATAATGCCAACTTCTTGAATGTACTTGTCAAGTTTTTTTATAGCTTAATGATAATTATGTTTCTTGATGTTTATCTTATAAACCAAGATGAGGGAGAGATAGGACAGAAAGAGGAGGGAGATGAGGGAGAGAATTTTGGGAGGGAGAGAGAAGAGAGGAGAGAGGGGAGAGAGAAGAGGGAGGGAGAGAAAAGAGGGGGAGAGAGAGATACAAAAGTGATGGAGAGAGAAGAGGGGAGAGAATGTAGGGATGCTAATTTTTTAAAAACTAGAAATATATAATATATATTTATATCACACAACTAGTTTTTTTAAATTAATTATTTTATCAAAAATAATAATTATTTTAAAAGGATCGAATTAAAAATGGCCAACTTATTTAAGGGTGTTAATCACCATTCAATACTTGTAAACTTGGTACCTGTTGTGTCATTCTTTCTTGTCCTTGTGTACTCTTTTTTGTTCCTCTTTACAATGAGTTGTACAATCACATTCCCATGTTCTAAAAAGAATCTAAGTTTCAATAATGGATGAGTTCTCGTGAGTGCAAAGTTTTTATAGGAACAAGTAGCTCCCCCCTCATTCTATGGATTACAAGCAATAGCCATAGGTAAACATTAGGTCTAGAGAGTTGCATATCCCTCTCGAGGAAACCTTTAATCATGAGGGGGAGGAGTTCTATATACTTGAAGACTCTCTTTTAGCCAATTACTCCGAAATATTTAATGCTTCGTTGAACTGAGTATGTAAGAGAAGACATTGCCTAGGTAGTTTGAATTGTGTATTAACTTTTCCCACGTTAACAGAACCACAGGGTGTCAAATACATCAAATTTTAGTAAAAGCATGCTAAAGGAACCAACCACTAGAGACGAGTGCAACAATGCATCTAGAAAGCTCCTTTTCAATTACTTCTCAATGTCGGAAATGTGCATTGCCACATGCAATTATTACATCTATTATGTGATTCCCTCCAATGAGAAGATGAGTAGATTAATAATACACACTGGTTTCCATCAACATAATGTATGGGCAAGAACATCAAAGACACTAACTCATAGGACAAGACAAATGATGTTCAAGGTGCTAGGGGTAGAACGCAATGCTGAGGCAAGGAAGGTACAAATGTGTGTGGCCCCAAAGAAATCGTAATGAGACAGCACTAGTGCAAGAAAGTGGTTCCTCATATTTCATTCGCGACGAACGAGAGTTCATCAACATTCCAGAGGAGATGGTACCACTAGTGGAAGATAGTTGGTAGGCTAATCTAGTTGGGCAATTATGTTTGTGTAAAAGAGTTATTAAAATCTTGATAAGTAGATTTTGATATTTGAACAATTTAATTTTTAGATTTGTGAGGTCAGTCATCGCGAAAAGGACCTGCAAAGGAGAGCTTTGGCTTGGATGCACTTCTGAAGCTAAAGCAAGAGTGCACTTACAACTTCTTCTATGGAAGAAGGTTCCCGGGTCAAGGGTCCTCAAGTGAGAAGTGCTATGTTTTCAAAATCTCTACCATGGAACCCACTTCAAGGTTGTATTTTTGTGTGAATCAAATGTGACAGATTGGCTTTGGCGACCTACTACATGTATGGATATAGTTCAACCACACCTAAAGAACATCAAATTGGGTGACCATGGCTTTTCATGTGTATGTGTTTCTTGTATTTGTGTTTGTGTTACAAAGCTGAAACTGTGACTTTGTTTTAAATTTTTTTTAAAGAGATGGGGCAGACTGGGGAGTCCTGTGTAGACTCCCCAGTCTGCCTCACAGGACTCCCCAGTCTGCCCCCTTAGCTCTTTTTTGCTGTGCTGAGCATTCGTTGCTCAGCAACGAAAATATCACTACTGAGCAGCAAAATATTGCTGAGCAGCGAACCCATTGCAAACAAAAATAGCAGTGTTTCTAGTAGGGAAAATGACCCGACACCTAGCTGCGCTTCTAGTTATAAAAATGTTGCTATTTTTGTTGTTGCTAGACCCTCATTCTATTGTAGTGATATCATAATAATCTAAAGCAAGTAAGGGATCAATGGATGCATTCAATAGACTTGCAAAGTCTCACCAAGGAGTTGCAAAGGGAAATGAGCAACGTGTAGAATGGGATGTAAGTAACTATCAACCTTCAATATTTAGTGTTTTTAGAAATACGGTCTCAATGTATTATTGGTTATCATTGATAAATTAGGTCGTAACATTGCCTAATGTTGAGAATGTTGTGCAGTAATTTATCGAGCTAGCATGAGTTGCATTTGGTGATAATGTTGTAACAAAGGATGCACACATGATAATATGCCCTGATGACATGTTTGAGACATGGATGAGGATTATGGATGCATATAGAGATGGATCACTGCCCTATCGTGCTGAGCATAGTAATGATATCAATAAGGGTGGGAGACAACCGATTGCTGGCATGTTTAGGTGTTTACAAGGTTAGATGAGAAGAATATTACCATCATTCAAGAAGAAATATTGGATTCCAAGATTGTTCTAGTTATGGGAAATCATGATATAGACAAGATGGATATGGCACAAAGAGTACGTCAAATGAAGGAGAATAAGGGGTTGTAGGAAGAGCTTGTGAAGGAGTTCAAGGAAAAGTCAAGTGACAAGGTTGATAGGCCATGGGATCAATGTGTGACTTACTACAACATCCATCCAAAATACTATGAAAAGATAGTTGGATCAAGTCAAATATGGCTAAAAAAGAATCTTGCTCGTAGGAATCATAAAGATGCATTGCATCCATCGGCACAAGCATACATTCAATGGATTATAAACCAAAAGGAGGGAACTAGTTTACATTCTGATAAGTATCCTTGAAGTGTATACCAGGTTGGACCAGACATGGAAGGGATGGAGTTCATGTGCAGCACATTCAAGGAACCAATTATGATTGGCATAGTGGTGATTGATGCAGTTCATGGGGTTCATAGCATGACATGGAGCTCAAACAAGTTTGAGATGATGTTGCATGGACTGTTAAAACTAGCTGTTGAACCTGCACAATTTGTCATCGCATTTGTAACATGGCAAGCAACTTGTAGCCTTGGAGAGTGCTTTAGAGAAGGTAACTGGGAAATACAAGATGGCAATTGGTAGCATGGATATTAACCCTCCTAATACATATCACTAGCATGAATAGATGCCAAAAACTCATGTATGTGTCGGGTACACGACGTGCATGCATACATGCATGTGTGTGTGTGTGTGTGCAGTCAAGTGTATGCATGCACGTGTATTTGTGTTATACGTGTGTATGCAAGTGTGTGTGTGTGCATACTAGTGAGTGTGTGTATGTGTCATCATGTGCACGTGTGTGGGTGGGTATGTGTGCACGCATGTGCATGTGGGTGATTGGGTATGATTTTGTGTACATGCAGTCGTGTGTGTGTGTGTGTGTCCAGGATGTGTGCATGTACATATGCAAGTCTACGACTATGTACATGTATGCTTGCATGTATCTATACATGTATATGTATGTGAGTGTGCATGAGTGCGATGCAAGTGTGTGTGCATGTGTTCGAGAGTGTGTGTATATGTGTGTTTGTGTATGTGGGTACAGTTGTGTATGTGTATATATATACATGTATGTGGGTACACTTGTGTATGTGTATGTATATACATGTACTTAAAATTTTTATTTAAAAAATATTTTTTGGAAAAAAATACTTATTGCTATTTTTAAACAATGATGATAGAGAAAAAAAAACTTAAAGCACTCTGCCTCTCTTTTGAAACGGGAATAAAGCTTATCTTTCACTCTTTTCATATACATAGTAAAATAAAATAACTACAAGGTGACAAGTGGCCGACAGGTCCAATGGAAGGTACCCACGTACCTAAATTTCACGTGTGAGCATCATGTCCCGTTTACAACTTTACATGATCCCGCTTTTTTTCTCACTCAACGCTAAATCACGCTAAAGAAGATCTCGATCTCTCTCTCTGTCTGTCTCTCTCTCTCTCTCACATATGGCCGAGGCTGCAAGGTCGCACGTAGTGGCGATACCCTTGCCAGCCCAGGGGCACATGAACCCCATGATGGAGCTTTGCAAGCAGCTCGCAGCTAGGGGCTCCACCGTCACCTTCCTCAACACAGACCTCAACCACCTCCGCATCCTTCTCCACTCCAAACAACACACCAACACCATCACGGTACTGGAGGACGCTTCACAGCAGCCGCCCATCTTCCAATACGATGGCCTGAACATCCGGCTCATGCCAATCGGAGACGGCCTGCCTACAGACTGCGAAGCCTTGGAGGCGGCTCTCATCAAGCCGCCCACCATTGCTGACTTAAATAGTA
Organism: Cibotium barometz; assembly: GCF_041138505.1. Classification (NCBI taxonomy): domain Eukaryota; kingdom Viridiplantae; phylum Streptophyta; class Polypodiopsida; order Cyatheales; family Cibotiaceae; genus Cibotium; species Cibotium barometz. Next base: position 8,667,021 of record NC_141062.1, on the reverse strand, counting down.
ACTGCGTAGCTCCCACTGCCCAATCCGCTGTAGAGCAAGCGATTGTGAAGATCATGGAAATTGGTGACCCTCCTATCACTTGTATTGTCTCTGATATGAGGCTCATGTATACACAAGATGTAGCTAACAGACTCGGAATCCCCAGAGTTGCCCTCTGGACGCAATCGGCAGCTAGCTTCTCAGCCAACCTCGTGGTAACAAATGGATACACACCGCCTGCAGGTATTCTCTTTTTTGGATTGGTGTAAATGGCCCCCCAGTTAGGGTTTTGATTAGTGTCATCAATCAGTGATTAAGTGCTGTTTAACGTCTCCTCTAATGCATGTACTAACGTCTGCAGACGACTCGTCTCTCATCACATGCATCCCGGGAGCCCCCCCTCACAAGCGCTCGGACATGTCCTCTCTCCTCATAGCGGACCCCTCTACATTCTCTTATAACTTTGCAACACGCCCTTTTCGCAGATTGCAAGAGAATGCATGGATCCTTCTCAACGCATTCGATGAAATGGAACCCTCAGCCATGGCCGCTCTTTATAAGACCGCATCAAGCAAAATCCTCACAGTCGGCCCTCTCAAAACCACTCCTTTCTTCAACTTCTCAACCAATGCAAAGCCTAACCCGGAGGCTCCCCAGCATGTCGATGTATTGAATTGGCTTGATAAGCAAGCCCAGTCCTCAGTCCTCTTTGTCTCTTTTGGTACCCTTGCTGAGCGCTCGCCTAAGCAAATTATCGAGCTTGCACATGGTTTGGAGGGCAGTGGGCAGCCTTTTTTATGGGTGATTCGATCCGACATCTTGTCCGCCTGCCCCGACTTCGCAATAAAAATCAAGCAGTACCAAGAAGGCCGGGCTCTCTTAGTTGAATGGGCTTCCCAGCCGGAGATCTTATCCCATCCCTCTATAGGGGGCTTCTTAACCCATTGTGGGTGGAACTCCACACTAGAAAGCATCATGAGTGGGGTGCCCATGCTAACCTGGCCTGCCATTGTAGATCAAGGGCTCAATGCTAAGTGTATTGCCATCCAATGGATGATTGGGATGGAACTCCATGTAGATGAAGGTGGGTGTGTGGACAAAGATGAGGTGAAGGAAAAAGTGCATGAGTTGATGAAGGGGGAGAGAAGAACACAACTAAGGGAGAATGTGGCCAAGCTTAGAGATTCTGCCCTTAAGGCCATTGGTGTAAGAGGATCTTCGCATGCAAACTTAGAGGTTTTTGAGAATTGGTTGGTGAACCAATCGTCATCTAGACTTATGTCTCTAAGTTGTCATTAGTATTTCAAAATAGCTGTTCATTATTTCAAAAATAAAGTTATTGTGTCTTTCTTTTGCAAGACATAAACCTCGAAAAGCTGAATGATTGAATGAATGAAGGTTTGTTTCCCCCCAGGAGTTTGATAACTTTGTTTAGAAACAGAAGAGTAAGCCTAAGTAACTGGCCGGGATTGTTGAAGAAATTGGATATGATATTATTTTACACATGTATATATATATGATGTTGAGCTACATTTCTTGGCAAGGAAGTTTTCTAGTTGAGCATTTGAGAGCTGTTGGGATAGCCATTTGTTGAGCTGTGGGAGCTACTGGGATAGCCATTTGTTGAGAAAATTATAGAAGAGGACCCAAGTAAGATGCTCTACTCCCCTAGAAATAGTTTTCTATTTTCCATTTAGTTGAGATTGAGTGGGGTAGATCCTATTGCAAATAGAGACCAACAGAGCACCTTGCACTTCCCAACAAGAATTTCATGGTGATAATTGGACAATTTTATAAGATTGGATTGGCTAGATAATTTGTTATGTACAATAACATGAACAACAACAAAGTTCAACAAAGGAACACCAAGGTATTAGTGGTGGTCATTAATTCTTTGGAGTTAACAAGAAGTCGTTCTTCATATTTGAAGCCTTAGTTAAATTTTGTATTTGATAATTATAGATTGAATCGTCTCCAAGTACTCATCATGCACCATGTAGTAGCTTGATTCAGGAGCTTCTATGTACTCAACTTCCTTGGGCTGAAAAACCTCATAATCAAGATGTTCTTTGATAGCCACTTGATGCATTAGTGTTACGTTGGTGTTACGCTTGGAATAGATGGTTGTGGGGGTAGGATAGGTGGTGGGAGAGGTGCATCAACAAAAAGAGCAGATTACTTCCCTTTAGTTTGCAATAAGTGTTGGTTAGACAATAGATGTAGCTTTTGGCTTTGTATATGTAGCTTTATAAGCAAGTAGGGCTAAAAGTTGTCTTTGGGGAGGGGCACGCAATAGGCTTTGTACATAGTTTTTTACTTGTGGGTTGCATTGATTGTAGTATTGGCTAATGTCATGATCGTTGTAACTTTGCCAATGTGCACAATACAATTGGGGTCTAGCATGATATAATTGGGGTCTAGCCCTCAAATATGGGTACTCTATGCTTGTGTGATTTTAACTATATACAGCATAATAAACTAAGTCTTGTCTTGGATAGAGGTGTTGATTACGAATTGATTTCACCTAACGCACTTTTAGTCTCTCAAGCAAAGCATTACTAAACTCTTCTATGGTCATATGTCCCACTCGTCAATCTACATTTCCCTTAGAGACTAGTCTTTTTTATGCATATGATTTGGATAAATGGAACCAAAGATTCACTCTCTTATTCCTCCATCTCCATTATATTATCGTCCATACTAGTTGCCATTTAACAATTACACTCCTTAAACACCTTTTTGTTGCATAGGCCTAATTAGAATTTGGGTAAATTTTGTTCACAACTCAACCTTTCCCAGGGCTCACAATATGAATTAAGGTTCTTGGAATGTGATACCCTATCTACAATTGTTGATTCACCTTGGTTTTATTTCAGGTTACTCTATTGTGTTGTTGTGCTCCAATGTGCACTACTTCAAAACACCCTTTTCCTTGGTTCTAGGACCATAATACCATTATCCATCTCTTCCATCTAATGTCAGATTGAATGCACAAACCTTAGTAAGGTTTGAAAATTCCCATAGGTCTCACAAACTTTCTTAAACTTTTGCAATAGGGTCACCATTGCCTATGAATTTGGTCATCAATTTGGCAACGTGCATTGGTTTCACTTGATTATTTCTCAAATATCTTATTGCTACAAGCTCAATGGCCCCTTCCTAATTTTTTCGTCTTTCCTTAAAGATAATTTTTTGATTTATCATAGCATGTATGGGTTCACCATCACACCTATGAATTTTATAATGAGTTTGGCAATGTTCACACTAAATTCACTTGATTACTTCTCAAATCTCTTAGTATTGCAAGTTCAATGGCTATCTTCCTTTCTAGTTCTCTTTCCTTCCCTAAAATATCAATATGAATTGTCTCAATGGGAATGTCTCAATGGGAAGTATCATTGGAAATGTAACTTCTGGTGACATAGCATAATGATATTCCAGTGGTGGAGCACCACGATCTATTAGTGTTCTTAATGAAGTTCATGCTTGTGGTCTTAAAATCTATCTAGCGTGGCCTATATGAGGATTTTCATAAGTTGGTTTGTGTGTCCATCATCCCTCGTCCTCTTCTTGGAATATGTCTCACATGTGGTTCGGGTTCCCTTGCAATGATGATTTATTGAGGTACTTCTATTGCTAGTAGAGAAATGTTGATTGTTGGCCTTTCTCTTGCTCCAATGAGCCTTCTCTTCTAGTTGTGTATGTCAACAAGACACTTCTACTACAAACTCATGGGAACCAGTCATCAACATCCTTCATGGATTATACTAATCTTTTTTGTCTTATTTCTTCAGCTCTCGTGGAGGGTTCACAACCTCAAAATGTTGTTGATCTTCTCTAGCGTATACATCTAGTTAAGATTTCTTCCATGTTTCTTATTCCTTGGATGAAGGGTAATTTGAAATTTAAATTTCCTTTCTCAAAATCATTAATTGTTGGGAGATGAAGTAGTTTCATGCACATAATAGTGTTAAAATTATGGGTACCATGTGCATGGCTATGGTGATTAATGCTAATATTACATTTATCTAGTTATTAAGCTAATCTAAGGTGGGTGACATCTAAGCATAGACATGATGATTAATAAACTAAACTAATTAAGCTTAGACTCAAGCACAATTAGGTTATCAGATTGAGACTTATACTCATAAAGAGGCTTGGGATCTTGTTTCATATTTCATTGCTTGAAATGGCCCCCTTTTATATGAGAAGGTACACCCTTGGGCTTGTACATCAATGTGGAATAATTTGTACATGTGGCTTGTTGTTGCTGGACTTTGTTCTTATTTGGCTTACTCAATGCACTCCCTATCTTTTCATTGTGCTCTTTGGCACCACATTTCTCAACACCCCCCTCTTCGTGCTAAATATTTGGGCTGATCAAGGTGGTTTTATGTTGAATACAAAGTGTTTTTTATTTTTTTTACTTTCTACATTCTCATGTATTCTATGAGTAACTTTGGTCCATGTGCTACTTTGGCACTTCCCCCCTTTAATGCTACTTTATCTCTAGGTGAGGGATAAATTTTTAGCTTGGTTACATCATCGATCCTAGAGGTTTTTTACAAGCACTTTTTGTAGGAAGTAGGATTTTTTACAACAAATTTTTGTTCAAGAAATTAATGGTGGTTGGTAGCTCCTTTGTTGTTTAGTGTTGTTACTTGCTTGAGATCTCCTTGCATTTGCTTGATGAAGATCTTTTGTTGCTTCCTTCATGCTTCATGTCGATGTCATGTCCTTCTTTACATTTTTTAATGCTTCCTGGCTCTTGGTCTTTTCTCTTTCGCTTTACTCTTAGCTCTTTGACAGCTCCTTTATTGGTATAGCATTGTTCTTCTTATTTTTACTTGATGCTTCCTTTGATGCATTTAATGTGGATATCATGCTCTGTGCTATGGTTATCTCATGCACCTGTTCTTAGAGCATGCTCAGGATAGTATTTAATGCACCTTTCCTTTGCTTTTGATACTTATACAAATGTATTTTCTTATGTCTAATTTCCCAAGGACTTAACCCTTCCCCAAATGATGCTTTAAAGTGCAAAATGCTTACCATTTGATAAGCTTTACTAATTAGCTTTTTTATTTTTTCACTAGTAGTTTCTAATCTTGTGTTGTGATGTGGTTTTTCATGCAATGACAATTTCAAGTTGGTGTAGGTGACTAAGATGTAAACTATGTGCTAAAAAATGAACTAAGCACAGTGAAAACTCACTTTAATTGAGCAATGCAAATGGATGAGATGGATTTTGATGCAAGAGAAGGTTTCCCACAATGGAATAGTACTCTAATTTTTTAATTTTGATTTTAATTAAGCTCATTTTTTGCTAGTTGAATACTAATGATAGTGATTAAGTGGTGATAATTATAATGAGTTCCATGGGGCTGAATATTGGAGGCTTCAATGGTGAGAGCTTTGAAGGAGATTTTCACATTATATTCTTCCTCTCGATGAGGAGCTTTGCATAGAGTTCAAGAAGTAGCTCAAACCTCCACAAAATCAGGCACATTCGTGCAACTAGGAGTGAATGGTTTTCTGCTTTGTTTGTAGCAACTTGTGCGTGTTTTGGCTTGAGATTTGAACTATAGGATCCTTCTAAGGAAGGAAACAAGCCTAAAAAGGGGCTTAGTTCAATTTGAAGCATGCATAAAGAATGGAAAAAAATATAGTCTGCAAGAAAACGCAAACTGTGAGCAAACACAATGACAAAATCCGTTGATTCCTCTAGTGAAATGCAATGCCTTGTAGTGGAGAGGATATGGCTTGAAGGGTTTGGCAAGTGGTTGAGAGATTGAGGAGAAATCAGCAAATTAATATCGGCCACAAAGAGGAGAAAATGGATACGATGAAGATTAGTGACTAACTACTTCATTAGTGGAGTATTTAAGCTAATGTGAGCTAAGATTAATGATGGGGGGATAGGGAAGGCTCTAATACCATGCTAAAAACATGGGTGGTACCATTTGTATGGCTATGTTGATTAGTGTTAATCCTATATTAATTTAGTGATTACGCTAATCTAAGGTGTGTGACCCTTAATCATAGACATGATGATTAATAGACTAAACTATTTAAGCTTATACTTAAGAGCAATTAGTGTTAATCCTATATTAATTTAGTGATTACGCTAATCTAAGGTGTGTGACCCTTAATCATAGACATGATGATTAATAGACTAAACTATTTAAGCTTATACTTAAGCACAATTAGGTTATAAGATTAAGACTTGTACTCATAAAGAAGCTTGAGAGATGTCTTCATATTTCATTTCTTGAAATGGTCCTTGGGCTTGTACATCAATGTGGGATAATTTTGTTTGCTCTTATGGCTTCTCAATAGACTTTATTCTTGTTTGTCTTACTCAACTCACTCCCTAACTTTTCCTTATGCTCTTTGGCACCACATTTCTCAACAAAGAGCGCATGTATATGCACTCCGTCGTCTTGAGGGTTTGGTTCTAACATTTCTCCCAACCCTTGTAGTGCTATAGCTATAGCATATTAATTTGCATGAGGAAAGGTAAATGTATCCTCAGTGCCATGTCTAGCCATTCTTTCTCTCTAGATGTGCATGCATTCATTATCAGCCTTGAGCTCATTGTCATTCTCGTATAATAAGAGTCAAGCTCTTTGGTCACTCTACTTGTAAATATCTCATCAGTAAGGATTGATGAAAGTCCTTCTTACACTATTATTTTAGTTTCATGGGAGAATTACACAACTCTAGACTGGGATGTAGGATTTACTGGGAGTCCTTCATTGACATTAATGGTTGTGTGTGAATTTGATATTCTAGCACCACTCAATGAATTATAAATCCCCACTTGTGCTTTGTTAGGCATTACATTGTGTCTAAATAATCCCATTGCAAAATGGTTGATACCTACGATGTCCTTAGATGTAGTAGGGTATTTAGTTAAGCGAGCTCTTTCCCTTGTTGTTGCTCCCTCCATGGATTTCTTAATAGATGATATATCTGTGGATTCTGAGTTTACCCACATGTGATGACTCAGTTGTGTCTCCCGAGAGTGCGGTAATCCCACACTTGATTGTATAAACAATCAAGATGATTTAAAGCACTATATTTTGAGTCAATCTCATCGCCTATGATGCATCACAACCTTAGGATCATCAAAGTGTTAAACCCTTGGGTCCTTACACGGTTCAATGGCTCGTATTATTTCGATCACAAATATCCTTTTTTTATTTTTCTTATTTTTGTATTTTTCAGTTTGCCTTGTCCACTTAACCTCTACAGGAAGGCAAAGTTGGTTTTTTTGTTGCTGGGTGGTTTTGGCTGTCCTCCTAGTCTTGGAGATATTTTTTTATTTCAAATTCCCAAGTTACTCACACACTACTTAGCCTAGTTAACTAGTAATTGTAACCACATATTCGTTAACACATTCCTACGACAACTATGTCGGCACACTAATGTAATGGGTGCCCGCACTATATTGTAAATCCCATCATTTGATGAGAGGGACCATCATTTGATGAGAGGGAAATGACCTAAAGACTCTCCCAAGTATTGATCTTCAAAGGACAGACAAGAGGATCTTGGTCAATTTTGCAAACCATAGAGAAAAGCCTTGTAACTATGTTTTTGGTGCTCGGATCACTTACTCTCGGGTGGTCTAGTGTGAAAAGGCTTGGAACTATAAAAGATAATTTCTTTTGTTTGTTTTACTGATTCACCCATAGAAGTGGACTATTCTCTCTCCCTCTCTCTTGCAACTCTAATCTATCATGTGTGGTGTGCTTAGGGTTTGGGTTTGGGAGTGATTCGTGCTAATCACTTGTTCTCTCTTGCTTCCCTCTTGCTCCCTCTCTCCCTCTGGCTTAAATGATTAGGCTATCAATGTGATCATATTCTGCAGAAATCCCATACGATCTTTGCAAGAGAGTTTGCACCACCCATTGGATTAGAGAAACTCCCTTGGTGTGACAACGCTTGCAGAAATCCCATACGATCTTTGCAAGAGAGTTTGCACCACCCATTGGATTAGAGAAACCGCCTTGGTGTGACAACGACTGCAGAGCAGGACGATAGTGACAAGCAAGTATGGTGGAGCTATTGAGCCTAGCTCAAGCTTGACGGATAGGTAACTTTCCACAACATATTAGGGTAGGATTCCCTTAACATCTTTGGCATCGTTTCTAGGGAGTGCCAATTTGCTACTTGTTGTCAAAGCTATCTTTGATTTAAATCCGACAGAGTCTCCATAGCCCGGTCCCAGTAAGCTCTTTGGCATGCGGTTTTTTAGTTTTTTGATGTTTTTTTATGTATCTTGATGTTTGTATGTTTGTTTTTGTTATGACTTATGCATGGGTTTGTGTTTAGATTAGAATTACTACAAGTTTGAGTGAAAAAACTTGAGATTTGGGTGATTAAAAAGCCCAATCAAGAGGGGTTTTACTTAAACCTAAACTATTTCTCCTAATTTTTAGCATAATCTTGTTTTGTTTGCTTAATTATTTTTTATAGGTAGGTTAGCACTGCTAGATAGAACTCTAATCGATCAAAAAACCTAAAAAACCATAAACTATCTCTTAAGTTTTACTAATTATCACTAATCTACTAGTTAGTGTGATTAGTGAACTTAAAGGAGACTTAAAGAGAGTAAAGAGTCAAAAAATTGAGCCTAATTGCTTGTAATTAGACTAATGGGAGTGGCATTAGTGTTCTAAACACTTGCCTTGACCCAAATCCATGTTTAGTTCACTCCCATGAGGCCTTAATTAGCAAGAATTAACACTAATTAGGTCTCATTTACCTAACTTTTTCTCTTTTGAGTGGGTTAATTAGATACCTAATTTGAGGGGATTAATTAGGGGTTATCACATCATTGGATTAGCCTAAAAATTACTAATCCACCTATCAAATTCCATCCCTAAACTCTTTACCATCATTTAGGAGTAATTAGAGATCAAAGAAGAGGGTTAGAAGATGATTAATAATGAGATTAAGAAGATTAATCATTAGTTAAGCTAGAGTGCCTCTAAACTAGTTAAAATCAACTAATTTAGTTTAGAGTGCCTCTAAACTAAATTAAAATTGACTAATTTAGAGATAACCTCTAACTTTAGCCTTTTCCCACTTAACTTGCATTAATGAAGTTGTCTCCCACTCACTTCTCTCTAGATTTGAAATTCAAATTTTAATTGAAAGTTCAAATTCAAATTTCAAACTTGCCATGGCCGTTCACACCTAAGGCCATGGGCATACACTTCTTAGTGTACTGGCGTACCAACCCGAAAAAAAAAAGTTTTCTTAAAAACAAATGCCACAGTCGTACCGACCTAAGCGTACAGCCATATCGACCTAAGCATACGGGCATGCTAACCTAAAGCATACGGATGTACCGTCCCAAAAAAAATTAGGAAAAAAATTGCTACAGCCATACGAACCTAAGTGTATGGGCCTACCAACCTAAGCGTACGGACGTACCATCCCAAAAAAAAAATCAAATTTTTTTTGCCATGGCCATACCTTCCTAAGCATACGGGCGTACCAACCTAAGCGTATGGATGTACCGTACCAAATTTGAAAAAAAAAACAAATTTACCACAACCATCCTTCCTACTAAGGATACGATTGTACCAACCTAAGCGTACGGACGTACCATACCAAATTTTTTAAAAAAACAAATTTACCACAACCATCCTAAGGATACGATTGTACCAACCTAAGCATATGGATGTACCGTCCAAAAAAAAAACTTTTTTTTAAGTAAGAAATTTACATGGCCTTACCTTCCTAAGTGTATGGTGGTAGCAACCTAAGTGGACGGACGTATCGTCTAGAAACAAATCCCAAAAGAAGAAAAAATAAAAAAAATCAAATATTTAGTGGTGCTTATGATCTACCTCCCCGCCTCACTAGGGTTGTTTTTACACGCATAAAACGCCTCAAAAGACCATTTTTTACCTCAAGGGTCTATTCATGTGTGAGACACAGAGTCAAAACTCTTTTAGGACTGCACATAGCTTCACCTTGACTATTATATGTAGCGGATGGGAGAGGGGGAGTCAAGCTAGTTTAGCAACTTGCTGCGCGATGGGAAGGGGCTGGGACATTAATGCCACGGCTAGAAGAATGCCTCTTCAATGTTACCAATATCAAGGTCTCCATTGAGTTTTGGAATTCCCTCCAAAGTTTCTTTAACTCAACAACCAAGTGGTACCCTTGAACATGCCACCGGCTACATGTAACCGTTGTGGCATAGACCATTGGATTAATGACTGCCGCCGCAACAAGATTTTGGTGACAAGTCCAAAGGCGGGACCCATCATCATACCCTTAGACATAATTGGGTTAAGTAAACATAAAGATAGATCCTATTAAAACTAGATCCCACACCTTTTAATTCTATCACCCAACTACAAGCCTAAAACCAACATAGCATGTATGGGTTCACCATTGCACCTATGAATTTTATCATGAGTTTGGCAATGTTCACACTAAATTCACTTGATTACTTCTCAAATCTCTTAGTATTGCAAGTTCAATGGCTATCTTCCTTTCTAGTTCTCTTTCCTTCCCTAAAATATCAATATGAATTGTCTCAATGGGAAGTATCATTGGAAATGTAACTTCTAGTGGCATAACATTATGATATTCCAGTGGTGGAGCACCACGATCTATTCGTGTTCTCAATGAAGTTCATGCTCGTGGTCTTGAAATCTGTCTAGCATGGCCTATATGAGGGTTTTCATAAGTTGGTTTGTGTATCCATCATCCCTTGTCCTCTTCTTGGAATATGTCTCACATGTGGTTCGGGCTCCCTTGCAATGATGATTTATTGAGGTACTTCTATTGCTAGAGAAATGTTGATTGTTGGCCTTTCTCTTGCTCCAATGAGCCTTCTCTTCTAGTTGTACAAGTATGTCAACAAGACACTTCTACTACAAACTCATGGGAACCAGAAGTCAACATCCTTCATGGATTATACTAATCTTTTTTGTCTTATTTCTTCAACTCTCGTGGAGGGTTCACAACCTCAAAATGTTGTTGATCTTCTCTAGCGTGTACATCTAGTTAAGATTTCTTCCATGTTTCTTATCCCTTGGGTGAAGGGTAATTTGAACTTTAAATTTCCTTTCTCAAAATCCTTAATTGTTGGGAGATGAAGTAATTTCATGGACATAATAGTGTTAAAATTATGGGTACCATGTGCATGGCTCTGGTGATTAGTGCTAATATTACATTTATCTAGTTATTAAGCTAATCTAAGGTGGGTGACATCTAAGCATAGACATGATTAATAAACTAAACTAATTAAGCTTAGACTCAAGCACAATTAGGTTATCAGATTGAGACTTGTACTCATAAAGAGGCTTGGGATCTTGTTTCATATTTCATTGCTTGAAATGGCCCCCTTTTATATGAGAAGGTACACCCTTGGGCTTGTACATTAATGTGGGATAATTTGTACATGTGGCTTGTTGCTGGACTTTGATCTTATTTGGCTTACTCAATGCACTCCCTATCTTTTCATTGTGCTCTTTGGCACCACATTTCTCAACACCCCCCTCTTCGTGCTAAATATTTGGGCTGCTCAAGGTGGTTTTATGTTGAATACAAAGTGTTTTTTATTTTTTTTACTTTCTACATTCTCATGTGTTCTATGAGTAACTTTGGTCCATGTGCTACTTTGGCACTTCCCCTCCTTAATGCTACTTTATCTCTAGGCGAGGGATAAATTTTTAGCTTGGTTACATCATCGATCCTAGAGGTTGTTTACAAGCACTTTTTGTAGGAAGTAGGATTTTCTACAACAAATTTCTGTTCAAGAAATTAATGGTGGTTGGTAGCTCCTTTGTTGTTTAGTGTTATTTCTTGCTTGAGATCTCCTTGTGTTTGTTTGATGAAGATCTTTTGTTGCTTCCTTCATGCTTCATGTCGATGTCGTGTCCTTCTTTACATTTTTGAATGCTTCCTCGCTCTTGGTCTTTTCTCTTTGGCTTTACTCTTACCTCTTTCATAGCTCCTTTGGTGTGGCATTGTTCTTCTTATTTTTTCTTGATGTGCTTGGTGCTTTGATGCTTCCTTTGATGCATTTAATGTGGATGCCATGCTCTGTGCTATGGTTATCTTATGCACCCGTTCTTAGAGCATGCTCAGGATAGTATTTAATGCACCTTTCCTTTGCTTTTGATACTTATGTCTATGTTTCCAAGGATTTAACCCTTCCCCAAATGATGCTTTAAAGTGCAAAATTCTTACCATTTAATAAGCTTTTACTAATCAGCTTTTTTATTTTTTCACAGTAGTTTCTAATCTTGTGATGTGATGTGGTTTTTCATGCAATGACAATTTCAAGCTGATGTAGGTGACTAAGATGTAAACTATGTGCTAAAAATGAACTAAGCACGGTGAAAACTCACTTTAATTGAGCAATGCAAGTGGATGAGATGGATTCTGATGCAAGAGAAGGTTCCCCACAATGGACTAGTACTCTAATTTTCTAATTTTGATTTTAATTAAGCTCATTTTTTGCTAGTTGAATACTAATGATAGTGATTAAGTGGTGATAATTATAATGAGTTCCATGGCTGAATATTGGAGGCTTCAAGTGAGCTCAATGGTGAGAGCTTTGAAGGAGATTTTCACATTAGATTCTTCCTCTCGATGAGGAGCTTTGCATAGAGTTCAAGAAGTAGCTCAAACCTCCACAAAATCAGGTAGATTCGTGCAACTAGGAGTGAATGGTTTTCTGCTTTGTTTGTAGCAACTTATGCATGTTTTGGCTTGAGATTTGAACTATAGGATCCTTGTAAGGTGGGAAACAAGCCTAAAAAGGGGCTTAGTTCAATTTGAAGCACACACAAAGAATGGAAAAAAAAATAGTCTGCAAGAAAACGTGAACTGTGAGCAAACACAACGACAAAATCCGTTGATTCCTCTAGTGAAATGCAATGCCTTGTAGTGGAGAGGATATGGCTTGAAGGGTTTGGCAAGTGGTTGAGCTATTGAGGAGAAATCAGCAAATTAATATTGGCCACAAAGAGGAGAAAATGGATACGAGGAAGATTAGTGACTAACTACTTCATTAGTGGAGTATTTAGGCTAATGTGAGCTAAGATTAATGATGGGGGATAGGGAAGGCTCTAATACCATGCTTAAATCATGGGTACCATTTGTATGGCTATGTTGATTAGTGTTAATCCTATATTAATTTAGTGATTAAGCTAATCTAAGGTGTGTGACCCTTAAGCATAGACATGATGATTAATAGACTAAACTAATTAAGCTTGTACTTAAGCACAATTAGGTTACAAGATTAAGACTTGTACTCATAAAGAAGCTTGAGAGATTTCTTCATATTTCATTTCTTGAAATGGTCTTCTTTTATATGTGGAGGTACACCCTTGGGCTTGTACATCAACGTGGGATAATTTTGTTTGCTCTTGTGGCTTCTTAATAGACTTTATTCTTGTTTGTCTTACTCAACTCACTCCCTAACCTTTCCTTATGCTCTTTGGCACCACATTTCTCAGCAAAGAGCGCATGTATATGCACTCCTTCTTGAGGGTTTGGTTCTAACATTCCTCTCAACCCTTGTAGTGCTATAGCTATAGCATATTGATTTGCATGAGGAAAGGTAAATGTATCCTCAGTGCCATGTCTAGCCATTCTTTCTCTCTAGATGTGCATGCATTCATTATCAGCCTTGAGCTCATTGTCATTCTTTTATAATAAGAGTCAAGCTCTTTGGTCAATTTACTTGTAAAGATCTCATCAGTAAGGATTGATGAAAGTCCTTCTGGCACTATCATTTTAGTTTCATGGGAGAATTACACAACTCTATACTGGGATATAGGATTTACTAGGAGTCCTTCATTAACATTAATGGTTGTGTGTGAATTTAATATTCTAGCACCACTCAATGAATTATAAATCCCCACTTGTGCTTTGTTAGGCATTACATTGTGTCTAAATAATCCCATTGCAAAATGGTTGATACCTACGATGTCCTTAGATGTAGTAGGGTATTTAGTTAAGCGAGCTCTTTCCCTTGAAATGACCTAAAGACTCTCCCAAGTATTGATTTTCGAAGAAGGACAGACAAGAGGATCTTGATCAATTTTCCAAACCATAGAGAAAAGCCTTGTAACTATGTTTTTCGTGCTCGGATCACTTACTCCCGGGCGGCCTAGTGTGAAAAGGCTTGGAACTATAAAGGACAATTTCTTTTGTTTGTTTTACTGATTCTTCCATAGAAGTGGACTATTCTCTCTCCCTCTCTCTTGCAACTCTAATCTATCATGTGTGGTGTGCTTAGGGTTAGGGTTTGGGAGTGATTCGTGCTAATCACTTGTTCTCTCTTGCTTCCCTCTTGCTCCCTCTCTCCCTCTCTCTGGCTTGAATGATTAGGCTATCAATGTGATCATATTCCACAGAAATCCCACACGATCTTTGCAAGAGAGTTTGCACCGCCCATTGGATTAGAGAAACCGCCTTGGTGTGACAACGACTGCAGCAAGATGACAGTGACAAGCAGCTATGGTGGAGCTCTTAAGCCTAGCTCAAGCTTGACGGATAGGCAACTTTCCACAACATGTTAGGGTAAGATTTCCTTAACATCTTTGGCATCGTTGCCAGGGAGTGCCAATCCACTACTTGTCAAAGCTATCTTTGATTTAAATCCGATGGAGTCTCCAAAGCCCAGTGCTAGGTAAGCTCTTTGGCATGCGGTTTTTTAGTTTTTTGATGTTTTTTGATATATCTTGATGTTTGTATGTTTGTTTTTTTTATGATTTATGCATGGGTTTGTGTTTAGATTAGAATTACTACAAGTTTGAGTGAAAAAACTTGAGATTTGGGTGATTAGACAGCCCAATCAAGAGGGGTTTTGCTTAAACCTTAACTATTTTTCCTAATTTTTAGCATAATCTTGTTTCATTTGCTTAATTATTTTTTATAGGTAGGTTAGCACTGTGTTCAATAGAACCCTAATCGATCAAAAAACCTAAAACACCATAAACTATCTCTTAAGTTTTACTAATTATCACTAATCTACTAGTTAATGTGATTAGAGAACTTAAAGGAGACTTGAAGAGAGTAAAAAAGCAAAAAATTGAGCCTAATTGCTTGTAATTAGACTGATTGGAGTGGCATTAGTGTTCTAAACACTTGCCTTGACCCAAATCCATGTTTAGTTCACTCCCATAAGACCTTAATTAGCAAGAATTAACACTAATTAGGTCTCATTTACCTCACTTTTTCTCTTTTGAGTGGGTTAATTTTAGAGACCTAATTTGAGGGGATTAATTAGGGGTTATCACATCATTGGATTAGCCTAAAAATTACTAATCCACCTATCAAATTCCATCCCTAAACTCCTTACCATTTAGGAGTAATTAGAGATCCAAGAAGAGGGTTAGAAGGTGATTAATAATGAGATTAAGAAAATTAATCATTAGTTAAGCTAGAGTTCCTCTAAACTAATTAAAATCGACTAACTTAGAGATAACCTCTAGCTTTAGCCTTTTCCCACCTACCTTGCATTAATGAGGGGATCTTAGTTGTCTCCCACTCACTTCTCTCTAGATTTGAAATTCAAATTTTAATTCAAAACTCAAAGTCAAAGTTCAAATTCAAATTTCAAACTTGCCATGGCCGTTCACACCTAAGGCCATGGGCATACACTTCTTAGCGTACTGGCATACCAACTTGAAAAAAAAAAGTTTTCTTAAAAACAAATGCCACGGTCGTACCGACCTAAGTGTAGGGCCATATCGACCTAAGCATACATGCATGCCAGCCTAAAGCATACGGATGTACCGTCCCAAAAAAAATTAGGGAAAAAATTGCTACAGCCATACGAACCTAAGTGTATGGGCGTACCAACCTAAGCGTACGAACGTACCATCTCCCGAAAAAAAAAATCACTTTTTTTTTTTGCCATGGCCATACCTTCCTAAGCGTACGGGCATACCAACCTAAGCGTACGGACGTGCCATACCAAATTTTTTAAAAAAAAACAAATTTACCACAACCATCCTTCCTACTAAGGATACGATCGTACCAACCTAAGCATATGGATGTACCGTCCAAAAAAACTTTTTTTTAAAAGTAAGAATTTTACATGGCCTTACCTTCCTAAGTGTATGGCTGTACTAACCTAAGTGTACGGACGTATCATCCAGAAACAAATCCCAAAAGAAGAAAAAATTAAAAAAAATTCAAATATGTCTACCTCCCCGACTCACTATAGGGTTGTTTTTACACGCATAAAATGCCTCAAAAGACCTTTTTTTAACCTTAAGGGTCTGTTCATGTGCGAGACACACGAGAGTCAAAACTACCATTTCGGGTCCCCGCGCGCACCGTTGAAGCTTTTCTAGGCTTCCCCGCACACCATGGACACCTTTCCGTCATGGATGGATGCCCCCAATGCCTCCATTCCATTCCACGGCACCTCAACCACCATTGCACATTCACATATGATCGCCACATCACACATGTTTGGCCGTGAGGGCAAAATGCTTTATGAAGAGACCTCATCTAGTGGGCGCCCTCCGTCTATGCAGCTCAGCGTGGATAGATGCCTGCGAATAGATGCCCTGCACACACTCACATACCTTCTTCTTTATCCATAGATCTATTCCCACCTCCCACCCTTGCACCACCTCCCCTTAGAC
Organism: Cibotium barometz; assembly: GCF_041138505.1. Classification (NCBI taxonomy): domain Eukaryota; kingdom Viridiplantae; phylum Streptophyta; class Polypodiopsida; order Cyatheales; family Cibotiaceae; genus Cibotium; species Cibotium barometz. The sequence continues at coordinate 8,650,396 of NC_141062.1, read as the reverse complement.
CACAACTCAATATTTTGAGCTTAGCACAAGATCTAGGAAGGGGAGTGTCCCAACAATTGCACCCACAAACCTCACATACACAACCCATGTAGATAGAAAATTTTCAAACTTCTGCCAAAATTTCATGGTGTTGGAGACCCCATATTCCGCACATAGAGTTCTTTAACCAAATATGTCAGGCATTTGAAATTTTTGACAGTGAAAGTCCATCTCCTTGGACTCAGCCTTGAAGGCAAGGGCATGTAATGGTTCCAATCCTTATACCCTCGATGCAAAGGCACTTTTAAAGTAGTGAGAGAGGCCTTCATTCTTGTCTTTGTACCCTACGGGCCCAAATGGAGCCCCATCATCCAACTATTCCAATCGGAACAAAAGCTAGAGGAACCTTACGTGATACATTGCACATATCAAGTACCATGATTCTCATTTTTTGCAAAGAGAGGGGAAAATAGAGTGACAATAATTTAATGGATTGTTTCCTCCTGGGGTTGCACAATCCAACGCTTCACGACCACATATTGGTCAAGGAACCCTCCACCTTTCATCAAGCATGCAAATGGCCGATCTTTCTTGATTGAGAACCTGTGAGAAAGCTATTTCACACAATTGGCTGACCACACCAAAAATGACAACCCAAAGCTCATTTGTAACATTACCTTCCTCTCCTCCCAAGAACCAAGCCTTACTTGTGGAACCACCCCCAAATAACTACTCACACAACACCACCGTGACCTTCTCCAATGGCCATCTTGACATTCCAACTTTTGCCTCTCGAGGCAAACCCCATTGCTCATGGAAAAATTCAAACTAGGTCCACTGCTAAACACTGGAGCCCATGCACTTTGCCACCCCTGAGGCACCAATCACCCATCATCTCCCTTTTCTAGTGCCTCATATGGACCCTAAACCAATTGTGCACACTATAGGTGCACCCAGGGAAACTACCTCTTCTATGTTTCCTCTTCAAGGAACCCCATAGAGTGGCTAAATCTCCTCAAAAGAAATGTCTGCCAATGCAACCACAATGTCATGGCTATCGAATGGACCATTACTTTAAAGATTTCCCTTTGCAAATCAGTTTCGCACTCCATAGTCGAAGGCATGCCATCCTTAAACGTGTTGAGCATTCAACATGGTAAAATATCGACTGTCCCAATTGAATGTCGTCACACGGTTGCAGGCCAAGCTAAAGAAGGCCACATCCCAAAAGAAACAATGCTCTAAGCACATCGGCTAAGGTGCTGATCGGGTTAGCATCCGCACTGGTTCAACAAAGACCACATTCTCCTTCTTCTAGAGAAATGATCGCGCCAAACTACCACTTGCCCATGTAGCCCCCAAAAAATTCACCAAACGGCTGGCTACATATCCCAATGCCATCTGTGAAGAAACAACATCTTCAGAAGGACCAAGCATTATCAGGTTCAACTATAACCACCGCCCATTTTTGCAACCTTTGACCCAGTACCTGAGTGCGCGTCATCCCCCATAGAGAACGTGAACTTCTGCACATGTAAAGCGGGAGCCCTCGCTTACGCTCAAGGCCAAGGAAGATCCATTCGCCAACATGACGTTGACAAACAAGGATCTTGCCCCACATGTGCCTCTTAATCGTCCAGTGCCTATTCCATAGGCGACCAAGCCCAAATCCCACGTTTACATGATGCACACAGTGACACAAAGTCTGATAGAGACTTATGAGGTGCCCATACAAAGTTTTTTGGGGTCTTTTACCTCGTACGGCACCCAAATATCAACCTTCACCCCTGTCAAATAAGGACCAAATTGAACTTCTATATACCCTTGTTGGTCCACCTTATGATCAAGGCCCTGCCCCTGCAAAACCACCTCATCAACGAGACTTGGCCGGTCTCTGAGCCTTCCTTTCCTCCCAAATCCAAATGCCCATTGGAACCCTGTTAAAAGGTAATCCAAATTTATGGAATAACCTTTGGGATTGGATGGAACAAAAACTACAAGCTTCTGTGGAGGAGGGAGCTAACTCAAATTCCTCATATGAATCTAAGCCCCAATCATCCTGAACTACTGCCCACAACCCAAAGGCGCACCAACAATTCAAGTAAATGCGATGGACCACTACTTTGAAGGTGATGACATAAACGTTGCCCTGTCCATTTAGTATAACATACATGTAGTTAAAAGCATCCTGGATGGAGGTGCTGGTGTAAGAATCCTCACAGGAACATGCTAGGAAAACTAGGGCCAACCACACCTTGATCATACTAGATTGATCATAAAGCTTGTGGATGGGAATATACATAACCCCTGGGCATAGTGCATGACCTCAAGGTTAAAGTGCGTGACATGACCTTCCACCTAGTATTTGTGGTCATGTACTTTCGTAACGCTGCCTATGATGCCATCCTGGGCAGCAGACCCTTCATGCGACAAACACAACTGATCCATTACTAGGACACACATGATGTCTGTCTCCGCAAAGGGTCTCAAACCCTCAAAGTCAATTTATATACTAGCACTCACATCCCATGCCCAGAGGTCCCTTTCTTGAAGACTCTGTGACCACTACCAGGAGCAATGATCTCTCTTTTTGCAATGCTTGTCATCAAGCCTTTGATGACGTGCGGGTGCCATACACGGTCGCTTCTATCAATAGTGACGAAGTTGACCACACAACTGGCTAAAAATCCTTGCTACACTTGACACCCTCCCAGATTACAAACTCAACATGCAACTCCTGCTCCCAAATGGCAAGACTCTTCATGAACCCTATAAAGCCATTAACTCGCTTCACACCGTGAGTGTTAACGTAGCTCCCCAACATGAAATGACCACCCTTCTTTGGGTATGGCTAGATTTCCCCTTTGGCAGAAATATGCAAAGAAAACGTGCCTTGTTGTCTCCCACATCTAGCCACAATCTTTTGCCATGGGAAACATGCATCTCCTTAGCCAAACCATCTCTTATAACTATCCATGTTGAAATTCAATTGGCTAGTAGACAACGTATATAAAGCCTTGGGTTTTTACACACACTGTACATATTGTCTGTAACCCATTGGCTTGTAAGTTTTATGTGGTTCCCACAAGTGAGACTAAAGAAGCAGTTCTCCTTGGCAGAAGGTCCAGAATGCTATAAGTACAATTAGCTCAGCTATAATGACAACAGAGCTACCCACAAGCTTCCCCAAGGCATGATAACAATGATCCTCTAGGACGAGGAGTGCATCGAATCTGATCATCTACCCCCATCAACTGCCTTTATAAGGATACTCTCACACCCCCAATAATAAGTGGTAAGTCTTTATATATATATATATATATATATATATATATATATATATATATATATATATATATATATATGGGTGCAGGTGCAACCTTTGAGGTTGCACTTTTTAAACCTTAGGCAAAAAATATATCTCAACTTAGGCAGTCTAGAAAATTGGTTTGTTTTAAGGCGGCTTCTTTATGATTCTAGCGAGTAAAAACATTTAATCAAGTAGATTGCATATCGGTGTGTGGTGCCTCTGCGAGACAGAGTTGCAATGAGAGAGATAACGTTCGTGCATGATACAAACATTTAAAAATAAATAAAAATTTTGAACAAAAAAAAGATTGCTAAGGTTCAATTCCTAAGGTTTTAACCTTAGTTTATTCATTAATTAGTGCCCGCTTGTGGGCACTAATTAATGAATATGTATGTAGTCCTGAATATGTCTGTCGTTTGAATATGTCTATGTCAATATATCAAAACTAGAATTTGGATTGGGTCGAGCCTCATTCTTGACACCCCACGGCGCATGGAACTTTCAACAAAGGGCACATTCACACATCATGAGTGTTGGGTGATCGGAGTGTGTTTCTTACATTGTATCAAAGCATACGCTCTAGACAAGATTGGTTTGCAAGGGGCTCTGTGGTAGTAGACTTAAAGGAATGGATCAACTTGCAAATAATGCAACCATAAGAGTTTTGCATGACGAGAAGATCTTGTAGACAAAGGACTCGCTAGTTTAGAATTCAAGATAAAAGAACTTGGGATTATGTTGTTTTATTGGGGATTATGGTATAGTAAGAGCCAGGTTGTATCTTTATTTCTTAGCAAAAGTATGTTGGAGAAATGAAGGCATTTAGTATGGTAGAGTACACCCATATGGAGGTTAATGCAAAGTGAAGGAGTATAGGAAGCTTGTGAAAGTTTGTTTTTCTTACGCAATATACAACCGTACATCATCTTTGTAGTTGGTGTGTTAAGTAGGTTCTCAAAACAACGCTCCAAAAAAGACAAGAAGATCCTTATCAGGATTGCTTCTTTAAATGGATGATTGCTCGTTGTCTCCTCGAGAGAGGTATCTTTGGAGCTATCATGAGCCACTTTCAATGGTCACGCTATCGTTGCCCTTAACAATCAATTGTGCATTGTGTTTTTGTGTGCTCTTCGAGGTCTTCTTTTTTTGGACCTCTAGTTTTGGTTCGTTAGCCTATTTAAGGGATACTACTGTAGCGTTTTGGGCTCCCTTCTCTAACTCTTTGTGGACTGCTGGCTTCAAGGTCGAAGCATAACTTTCTACTTATTTATTTCCTTGGATGTTTCCTTGCCAACTTTGACTTGGTTTGGAGCCTGGTGATAGCATTAAGGGAGACTATATGAATAATTCCTCATTGTACACTTAAGAGGTTAAGGCTCGTCAAAGTGGTTGATTCTCCAACCATGGGGGTGATTGTCACTTTGTTGGGATAATCCTTGAAGGCATGTTCGAATCCACACTTGTCACATGTGCCTTCATATATGGAATGGCATTGGTGTTCGGCACTAGATTCAGGGATGAAGTTGGGACACTAGGTGTGATGGTAGCTCTATGAGGACACTCAGTAACACGGTGTAGGCCTGCATAATGGAAACATTGAAGCATTGGCCTATGTGCCATATTGTTGAGGTCTCTCACTCTTTATTGCACCATGGCTTCGAGCAGAGAGGATGAGGACCAAGAATATGAGCCTCTCCCAAAGCCTGTCGACTCCGAGGACTAGATTCGTGTTCTCGCAACCATGGACGCTCTTTTGCCAAAGCTTGGGACAAGGTTTGCATGCTTGGATGTACCAAAATCACATCCCTATTCATGCTCGGGGCATTTGAAACAGAACTGGGCCGGCTCACCTTGAGATAAAGAGTTTTTCCAAAAATACTACCTAGTTGTGTGGTTCTCATTGGTTGATACCAGGGCTAGCCACAATGTTTTGTCTTGGGAGACATGGACCTCATTAGGCCACCCACCCTCGTGCCATCCCCGCAGCAACCATTACTGTTGTGAATAATTTCCAGTCAATGATCATCGTTTAAAGTGGAGATTCTAATTAGATCTAAACCTACGTCGTGCAAGTTTTATGTGACCCTTGTAGATGTACATCGATAGAGAGCATCATCCTTGGGAGGGGATGGATCGCGGGCTACAGATTGCATCATCAACTGGCAAAGAAGGACCGCAATGCTCGAGCTCCCCTTCGGAAAGGTTATCGTACCCTTGGTAGATGAGAGCACCCTAAGCCTATCAACATCACAAGCCGCCTCATCCTCCACTTAAGAGCCACCACCTAAAGTAACCTCCAACACTACGTAACACTCGCCTCGCCGTGTCGTCGACGACCACAACTTCAAACCATGTTGGAGGCCCTAAACCTCGCTGACAAAGATGAAGGCCACCCCCCAAAGTACGACACTCATGCAAGGATCTGGCAACAACCACCATTTGGCCCAAAGCCCCCAACCACAAGTGGAGATCTACCAAGCGAGATTCCCATGCAATAATTTTCTAAGCAAATCTTGGCAAGCCTTGTTGGATCCCTATCAAGCTACAAGAAGCCATGTTGGATCTGTGTCAAGCTACTACAAGCCAAGGCTTCTACAAAGGGAACTCGTCCGTTTGGGTCCCAAAAACCTCGTCGTCCACACAACTCCGGAAGCCAAAAAGATCCAAGCAATCTCATGCTACCAAACCCCAAAGAGAGCCGTGCACACACTTATGTGGCATCACCGAGTAACCTAGGGCCCAAAAAGAACGCCACAACCCCGCAACACCTATGTGCACTATGTTGACACCAACTTGCAAGTTGGAAACTGAAAAGGCAGAGCTTAATCAAGTGTACCAAGAAATCCAACCACGGTGGCCTCCAAGATTTCATCATGGATGGTCGAATGATTCTCTGCCCTCACTTGTTGCATGTGCACACACGATAAAGCTCAAATCCTAGCCCATGTGTACAAATGTAGTGTAACCCTCCACTCACAACTATACAGTTATTACCTTCACTGAGAATGAGAAGAAACACACAAAAAAAACCCAAAAACATATCAAGACTCGTCTCAAAATAACTAAAAACACGCATGTGCACGTGTGCACACATTTGTAACACTTGCATCCCCATGTGCGCCCACCCTTTGCACCTCATGCACATAAGCGCACACACACATACACATACACACACCTTGCATGTTCGCTCATTCTCTCATGCACACACACATGTGCCTGCCACACATTCTTATTTTTGCGCACATTTGCACATTGTCCATCCATTTACACATTTGCACACCCACACACGCACATGCACACTTGCACCCACACACGTGCATCCCACCTTCGCACATTCGTGCACATGCACCCACCCCTCACGTTTTCACAAACGCATATACATGTGTACCCCATACACTTGTGCATGTGCACATACGTTCACACCTTTGCAATCGCACACGCACATGCACCCTGCCCGTACATGCGCACATGCACACACTCTTACCAGGTACTTACGTTCGTGCATTTGCATGTGCAAACACACATGCCGGCACCCCTTGCGCAATCACATCTACACGTACACATACATTAACACGTGCAACCACCCCACGCATTTTCACATGCACATTCACACATGTGCACCCCACACACTTGCACTTGCACACACACACACACATTCTCACATGTGCACCCCATACACTTGCACGTGCACACACACACACACACACGTTGTCGTGACGTGGACGGTGTCGCTGGGAAAGTGCGAGACTTCTAGCTGTGAGAGTAGGTACCAAATTCTACAAGGAAACTTACACACAAAATTCTCCGAGAAGCATAGGACATATCCATTTTTAATGACATATTCATGTGTCGGTTCACCTCAATACATCCTTGAATTCAACCTGATGATTGCACAAAAATTGTGTTCCAAGTGCTTATCCTTTCCAAGCATAGATTCACTGGCTCCTCTTTCCAAATTCCTCAAAACCAATCACATGTAGGCATAACATGACCTTCAAATATTTCCAACATACATGTGACCATTTACATTCCATACATCCAGTGTCATCAAATTCATCATTTCAAGATGTTCTTTATCACCTGAAAGCCTGCTTTTAAATTCTAACATCTCACAAACAAAAGATGGCATACGGCATAACTATAACATGCTCATGAATTCCAAAATTGGATCGAGTAGAAGTAAAACCAACTTCCCACGGCTTAAATGTATTTTTGATACCTTTTTCCCACAAATCTCCAAGTTCCAAAACCTTTTACTTTTTCTCCAAAGCCTTTTACTTATTTCCAAAACCCTTTAGGATATATGAGTTATACGATTTTTCTAAATCGTAGGAAGTGATAACACAAAAAAAAATAAAAAAAAAACCCACTTATTTGAAGGTATTCAAATGAAATTTTTCTTGATTTTATTTCTCTAATCTCAAAAGTCGCTTTGCTGCAGACTGCACGATGAAGAAAGCGTGGAAAACTGAAGGCATCTCTTAATGTAGCACTCAAAATCCTCTTCAATTCTAGCACCTACAAGCTATGAACAGTAGATGTAGCTTTGATTTGAAATTCTCTGGTAGATAGCGCACTGGTTCTCCTCTTTTCTGCAGATCCTGAACTCCGATATGCGCCCTCGCTCACACTCTGGTTTTTTTTCTCCTTTTCCCGCAAGGAAAGCGGCGCCCCACCACCTTTTGCAGCCCAAAATTCGGGATTTTCCAATTTAAAAGACTGCGCTTGCTTATATTCTGCATAATATCCGGAAATTTCCAATAAAAATATTCTTTTTTTTTAATCACGCAAGCTGCCACCTGCCACCTTGCATAAACGTTTCCAGCTGGCGCTTGCTTGTTTTCCATTCTCATTACCTCAACCTTGCACTGCATGGACCCGCATCTTCTTTATCATCAATACCACTTCCTCTAGTTGGCCAGCACGGCCAAGGAGATCAATAATGCAAGCGTGGTGCTCAAGAGTTGGGGTAATGCCATAATCTTTGCTCATGGACTCAAAGTATGCCTGGCCCTTATCCACTAAACCTGTGTGATTGCATGCATTAAGCACACTAATGAAGGTGACCAAATTTGGCTTTATACCTTCTCCTATCATTTTGTCAAAGAGATGGAAAACATTTTCACTTTCTCCAAGCTTAAAGTCTTCTGGCATCAAATCTTCCAGCATCATCAGTTGAAAAAAAATCCAAAGTATTCCGATTATATCGATTCTGAGCAAGCACAGAAATCATGGCATTCCAAGACACGATACCTCAAAAGGGCATTCTTTCAAAATCAAACCTCACAGCTTACATACCTTTGCATTTCCATACATGTTAAGAAGGGTGTTCCCTACTACAAGGTCCACCATATGTATAAAACTCCATAATTTACACCATACTCATGTACAGAGGCTTTGAGACCTGGCTCAGCCTCAGCTCATCTTATTGAACCTCATTTACAATATGAACATATGTACTCAGGCATCATATAATGACTCGTCATGGCACTTAACCCCATGCATCTGGATTTGCATTTAATGGTCTCATATGCATGGTTTCACACCTTAGGCGTGCCATGGCACGACATCCACCCCTTCTAAACCTGCACATCCTCTGGTATGTGCCAAATCATCATCAAGATCCACATATAACTGGATGTCGTCTTCATCTTCTACATTACCAGGAAGATCATCCTCTTCCTCTTCAACCATATCCATACTACCACTGTCAAGCCTCTCATCCTGAGTCTCCTGTGAATCAAAAGGATCACTATCATGCCTTCTTTTAAACATCTTGATTCTTTTGCCTGCCACAAGATTCTTTATCTCTGTTCCATCAAGCTCACACAGAGTATACATGGCATTTCCATGCACATGCTTGACAATGTAAGGGCCAAACCATCTTTTTGCAAACTTCCTTTGAACAGTGAACTGGTTGTCAAGACTACTATCATACATCAGAACCCAATCACCTTCTTCAATAGGTTTTGGCCGGAGTCTGTGTCTTCTATCAAATCTTTCTTTATTTTTCAACCTTGCATCTTTCAAGCGAGCTTTAGCAAGCTCTACATCTTCAGGCCTCCTCTCCAACTGCCTTATTCGCAATGCAAGGAGGTCTTCCCTGCTCAATCCTTCCATCCAGGGCAATACATTCCAAGTTGGAACTACTTCTTCAACTGGCATTACTAGCTTCTGACTATACATTAATTCTGCAGGCATGTATCCTGTCACTGAGCTATGAGTTGTACGGTCAGCCCACAAGGCATATGGTAGCAGCCTTGGCCACTCTCGCATTCTTCCTCTGCATGCCTTAGCCAAAGCTTTAATGATTGGAGGATGTCCTCGCTCACTTTTACCATTGCCCTCAGGATTGTAAGCACATGTTAGGGACAGTTTAATGCCAATTCTAGAGAAGAACTCCCTTGCTTCTTCAACATCTAGCTCACCCCTATCAGCTGTTATTTTCCCAACACAACCATACCGACAAATCACATCTTCCAAGAAAAATTTGCATACTGTTTCCGTACTCTTTGTTCTAAGAGCACGCCCTTCTACCTGATTTGTCAAATCTTCTCTTGCAAGTGCTATGTACCGCATCTGCCAGATTCCCAAAGGCATTGTAACTAGATCTACTACCCATTTGTAGTGCATGGCAGGTGGGTAGGTTGGTTGCAAGCCATCACGATGTCGCACATTCGAGTACGTTTGACATATCATGCATGTTTCCACATATCGGGAAATATCCTTGTACATTCCTTTCCACCAATATTTTTCCTTTATTTTGGTAAAGGTGGCCCACACACTTCGATGTCCAGCCCAGAGACTCTCATGGAATTCTTTCACAAACTTCCCTTGAGTCTCTTTATCACATATGACTCTCTGTGGCATAGCATTCCTCTGCTTAGGATGCTTCCAGAGGTACCCATCCTTTAGGAAATAACCATATGCTTTTCTGCGGATCCTCTTGAATTCTGAGTCAGACCAAGTTTCCTGTCTTGTCAGAGTACTCAAATATTGACCAATAAGTAACCAATCTCCTTCATATATTTCCTCAATAAAAGACTCAAGTGCATTTGATAGGGAAATATGGTTCCCTTTTGCATATGCTGTAGTATAGAACTTTGTAACCACATCATCAATGTCACTAATCATCTCTTTTTCATCTTCATACCTGGCTCTTGATAGCATATCTGCAACTGGATTATCTTTTCCTGCAATATGCTCAAACTCATGATTTAGTGACTTGATATAGGCAATCCACCTAAGCATAACAATATTTGGAGTGGTACAGCTTGCTATCATCCCAAGAAGTGGCAAGCAATCTGTTTCCACAAGTACAGATGCCCCAATAAGATATTCTTTTTCACATTTTAGAGCAGTGACTATTCCCCATAACTCTCTCTTGATCTGTGGATACTTTCGTTGTCGAAAGCTTAATACCTTTGCTCCGAATCTGATTACATACCTGTGATCATCCTCATCATCTTGCCCTACTGCCCATCCTATCCCAGTAGGACTAGTATCAACTGTAACAATCACAGGCCTGCCACACTCATAATCTGCCTTTCTCAGAGTAGGTGATGATTGGAGCAAACATTTCAGCTTCCGCATAGCTTTAATATGTACTGCACTCCACAGAAATTTTTGATTTTTCCTCAAAAGTTGATAAAGAGGATCTGTTACATGTGCATAATGTGGGATCCAAATAACATAAAAGACACATGCTCCAAGAAATCTCCTCAGCTCTGTAACATTAATGCATGTCTCTTTCATTCTTTGTATTGCATCTATCTTGGCTGGACAAGGTCGGCGTCCACTAGTACTACAAAGATGTCCCACTATTAGCACTTCACCAACTCCAAACACTGATTTCAGCCCAGATAAAGTAAGATTCACTTCTTCAAGCCTGGATAGAATCATATCACAATCCTTTATATGATTTGCCACAAACTTGCGGCACCCCTTTGAATCCAAATCCCCATCTTTGTCTTTCTCATCACAGCCCTTTATTGGCACATCATCCAAAAATGGCATAGTTTTTTGTGGTATGAAGTCTCGTAAGACTTTATTCATTCCATTCATCATATGTGCCACTGAGTTGGTGGCTCCCTGTGGTAAGGTACACATCCTTACTAATCCCAAAGGAGTTCTCATTGTGGTCAAGTCCCTGCTTTGTATATCCAGCTGGAACTGATCATATCCCGAATACAGATCACCCATAGGGTATATAGCTTTCCCTGCACATGCTTCTGCAAACTCATCCACAATCGGACCTGCTCCCACATTCCTGATTGTGACTTTGTTTACAGGTTGCAGGTCTTGAATAAAGCGCAATGTCCCATTTTTCTTTGGCACAGTAAACCATCTGTTGGAATATGGGGCACATGATGGCTCCAAGATTCCCATCCTGATCTTTTATTTTAGTAATTCCATCAGCTTTGGCAAGAGAGCCTTTGGTACTGGAATTGGCCGCAGGTTCCAGGGCACATGTGGAACAGTAAAGATCACCATTGGTGCTGTTACACTTGGATCAACACAGCCTATCTCATGCGGCTGAAAAGCAAAGGCTTTCCCATGTTTTACAAGCATCTCCTCAAAGCATTCCCTTTCAACTGGCAACAGAAAATCCTTCTCACCAATCTTGAGCTCTTTTAGAGTTTCTTGAGTAAACTTATGCCCAATTTTCTTCGGATCTCTAAGATTTGGTTGCATAGAAGCTTCATCTATCTTCTCCTTGCTTCCTGGTGGCAAAGGCAAGGCAACGGGTTTCACCTTCTTTGCAACTGTTTTGTACTTTGTATCAACATGAGCATCCATCTTGCAATTCATGTTTTTACATTCCACCCCCTCAAATTCCTGGATTATATCATACATCTCCACAGATGACACCTCTATCATCTCATTTCCACCCTGTAAGCATGCTCTTCCCATATCAAAAAGCACATCCATAGTATCTACAAATGACACCTCATCAAGCATCCCTGAAATAAACTCATTCTTCTCCAAAAGACCACACTGCTCAAAACTTTTTTGTTCATTTTGTACATGTTTTCGCATGCCACGCTTCAAATCCTTGCTTTTTACAAAAACCAGTGACCCATAGCTGGAGAATCCCTGAAAATTTGCTGAAAAGTTATTTACATTGATTGAGTCCTGCGAGAACTCATTTCCCCTTGTACCATTGGAATCCCGCTTTATAATGGCACCTGGCCAAAATCCCTCATCTCCCTGTAATTCATGAATTCTCTGTTTATCTTTGGGAGTGACTGTGCTCGAAGAGACTCACGATTCCTTTCATGGTTAATGCAAACTGTCAAAAACTGAACAGCTTTTTTGCCATCTTTACTCCTTATTCTTGCATATGCCGAGCCATCATCCAAAACCTTTGTTTCCATCCTTACAGCTGTAATAATGTAGGGTTGCCCAAGGATGAGGGGATACGATGACATCTCCTGAACAAAAAAGTTCTGATCATCTTTCACATCCCCTATAGTTACCCTTACATTTGGACATGCTGCATAGAGCTCTCCACATGAGTTATTAGCTGCTTTAATCATCCACCCATGATCCACATCCATTGGCCACTTACATTTGTTGTAGAGATTTTTAGCCATAAGATTTATTTCAGACCCATGATCAATTAGAGCGACATATGGCTCTTCCAAATCACCTATCTTGACAAGGGTTTCAGTGGTTGCTCTTGCCCAATGGCTCCTGGAGTAATGACTCTTTGTAAGAACTTCTTTTTCATCGTCCTCTTCCACAAAGCGCACTTGTCGCGTCCCATCAGCAGAGTGATTACATTCCACCACATTTTCTCTCTCTTCCTTTTGCTGTACCTGTACTCCATGAGTCTTGGAAGTGCTTACCTCCCCTTTTGATGGAATAGATTCAATTATGGACTGCCTTTTCCTTCGTATAATATCAATTATCTCATCATGAAATTCTTTCTTTGCAATCCCGAAGACTTCCCCTAGTGTAAATTCCACCCTGCTATTTAGAATCCTCTCTTCAAGCACCTTTTTGAGATCTGTTGCAGCTTCAATATCAGATTGAAGCTTGTAGAGTGGGCTTTTCCCTTTACCCTTCTCCTTCTCATGCTTCATTTTTGCTGGCACATCTTCCATTGATACTTCCTGTGGAGGTCTGCTATGTGGTGGAGGCATATGTGATGGCCCAGGATCCTTCTTTTCACTTCCACGTGTAACTCTTTTTGATGGCCCTCCTTCCTCATTTTCCCTTTTTTGCTTCTCCTCTACTTGTGCCTCATTATTTTGGCATTTAGCAATGTAGGCCCATGAACAGATAAAGAATCCACAGGCTCCTCCCAGCCAGTCTCAAGACGTATACAATCACCTGCCTCATGCAAAGCTTGCTTAGACACCTTCTTTGACGCAATTAATTCCATTGTTGATGGCCAAAAATCCTCATTCTCATAATCTTCATCATTCTCAAATCCCTGCTTTGATTGACCAACCTTTAATCCATAGGTTGCCGCCTCAACCATAGAGATGGCATGACTAGCAGCCATATCCTCAACCAGCTTTTTCATCCCTCCTTTCCCAAAGTTTGTACTCAATGGAAGACCAGTCTCTGTAAGGTGGATTTTCCCATCTTTGAAAAACACAAGTTGATTTTTAAGGGCTTCTTTATAGCTAGCACAATCTTTCTTTGCATGTTCTGGGTCATCACACCATATGCATCTATATGTAAACCCTTCTTTACTTTGAGGCCTTTGCATAGAAGCCTGCCCTAATGGTAGCCCCTTTTCTTCAATCCTGGACATCTTCAATTTTAGGTCACGCATACTCTTAATAAGCTCATCCATCGGTCCTTCTACCTTTGGGATTGTAGCAACTGGTTTTGGTAGATTCTCAGGGGTAACAGCAATCACTCTTTAGTCCCTGCTCTGTATCCTTATCCTCGAGGAGAATTTCCAGTTTTTCTTGGAGATCTTTCCCAGCTGCTTGTAAGAAGAGCTCTGTTTTTTCTCTGTCCAAAGTTGTACGCTCTATCCTTGACAGCTGGGCATAGTGCTTCTCAAACTCTCTTAGCAGCTCTTTGGCAGAAATTCCCATTTTAGGTTTTGTGACCCATTCCAAGAAAGTTCGTTTGGTCACTCGCTCAGAGTCCTCCATGAAATATTCGTCTTTTAAAGCAAGCTTGAAGTCCTCCCAATTTCTGCCACCATGTGCTGTCTGCAATCCTCTTATGCGCTCTCTTATTTCAGGAACACATACCAGCTCAAAACTTCGAACCATATCCTCCTCAGTCACCCTGTTTAGCTCCATTTCCTTTATGTAATTGCGCAGGTACTTTGTGATATCCTTCCCATCAAATTGATCCACCTTTTTCACAATTGATTGTAATGCTTTGGTCATGGAAATTTGTCCCCTCTCAGTAGCTTGCTGCTGTTGCATGTACATGGTAAACATCTAAAACATCTGCATAACTCCGGGGTCAAAATGAACCCCCTGACCCTCAGAATTTTCAGCCATAGCTTCCCTGTATCTTTCACCACACTCTCACCCCAGCAGTTTCACGTCGGGTTCACCAAAGCTGTCGTGACGTGGACGGTGTCGCTGGGAAAGTGCGAGACTTCTAGCTGTGAGAGTAGCTACCAAATTCTACAAGGAAACTTACACACAAAATTCTCCGAGAAGCATAGGACATATCCATTTTTAATGACATATTCATGTGTCGGTCACCTCAATACATCCTTGAATTCAACCTGATGATTGCACAAAAATTGTGTTCCAAGTGCTTATCCTTTCCAAGCATAGATTCACTGGCTCCTCTTTCCAAATTCCTCAAAACCAATCACATGTAGGCATAACATGACCTTCAAATATTTCCAACATACATGTGACCATTTACATTCCATACATCCAGTGTCGTCAAATTCATCATTTCAAGATGTTCTTTATCACCTGAAAGCCTGCTTTTAAATTCTAACATCTCACAAACAAAAGATGGCATACGGCATAACTATAACATGCTCATGAATTCCAAAATTGGATCGAGTAGAAGTAAAACCAACTTCCCACGGCTTAAATGTATTTTTGATACCTTTTTCCCACAAATCTCCAAGTTCCAAAACCTTTTACTTTTTCTCCAAAGCCTTTTACTTATTTCCAAAACCCTTTAGGATATATGAGTTATACGATTTTTCTAAATCGTAGGAAGTGATAACACAAAAAAATTATTAAAAAAAAACCCACTTATCTGAAGGTATTCAAATGAAATTTTTCTTGATTTTATTTCTCTAATCTCAAAAGTCGCTTTGCTGCAGACTGCACGATGAAGAAAGCGTGGAAAACTGAAAGCATCTCTTAATGTAGCACTCAAAATCCTCTTCAATTCTAGCACCTACAAGCTATGAACAGTAGATGTAGCTTTGATTTGAAATTCTCTGGTAGATAGCGCACTGGTTCTCCTCTTTTCTGCAGATCCTGAACTCCGATATGCGCCCTCGCTCACACTCTGGTTTTTTTTCTCCTTTTCCCGCAAGGAAAGCGGCGCCCCACCACCTTTTGCAGCCCAAAATTCGGGATTTTCCAATTTAAAAGACTGCGCTTGCTTATATTCTACATAATATCCGGAAATTTCCAATAAAAATATTCTTCTTTTTTTTTTAAAATCACGCAAGCTGCCACCCGCCACCTTGCATAAACGTTTCCAGCTGGCGCTTGCTTGTTTTCCATTCTCATTACCTCAACCTTGCACTGCATGGACCCGCATCTTCTTTATCATCAATACCGCTTCCTCTAGTTGGCCAGCACGGCCAAGGAGATCAATAATGCAAGCGTGGTGCTCAAGAGTTGGGGTAATGCCATAATCTTCGCTCATGGACTCAAAGTATGCCTGGCCCTTATCCACTAAACCTATGTGATTGCATGCATTAAGCACACTAATGAAGGTGACCAAATTTGGCTCTATACCTTCTCCTATCATTTTGTCAAAGAGATGGAAAACATTTTCACTTTCTCCAAGCTTAAAGTCTTCTGGCATCAAACCTTCCAGCATCATCAGTTGAAAAAAAAATCCAAAGTATTCCGATTATATCAATTCTGAGCAAGCACAGAAATCATGGCATTCCAAGACACGATACCTCAAAAGGGCATTCTTTCAAAATCAAACCTCACATCTTACATACCTTTGCATTTCCATACATGTTAAGAAGGGTGTTCCCTACTACAAGGTCCACCATATGCATAAAACTCCATAATTTACACCATACTCATGTACAGAGGCTTCGAGACTTGGCTCAGCCTCAGCTCATCTTATTGAACCTCATTTACAATATGAACATATGTACTCAGGCATCATATAATGACTCGTCATGGCACTTAACCCCATGCATCTGGATTTGCATTTAATGGTCTCATATGCATGGTTTCACACCTTAGGCGTGCCATGGCACGACAACGTGCACATAATCACACCTTTGCATTTGCACGTGTACGCACCCGGCTTGCACATGAACACGTGTGCACACTCTTACCATTCACTTACATTTATGCATTTGCATGTGCACACACACGCAACCACACCCCTTACACATTCACAGATGTGCACCCCCCACACTTGCACCTCATCTAAGCACACAGTCATATTTCCATTTGCACATTTGTGCACGCGTGCACCCATTTGCATGTTCACACACACCCCTTGCATTAAAGCGCCTACACCCCATACACTTGCACCACATTTGCACGCACACTTGCATCTGCATGTGCACCCCCTCACATCCGCATATGTACCTTCACTAGCACAGCATGCGCACACATTCACATGTATGCATGTATACGCCTACACCTTGTGCATTCGCACATTCACGCATTCACCCGCACGTGCACCACACCTTCATTTGCACCGTGCATGCACATCCATTTACCCACACCACCCGCACACGTGCACATTCACATACGTGCACACCCTATTTGCACACGTGCACATTCACATATGCGCACACCCTGTTTGCACACTCGCACATTTATTCACATACACACCGGCACAACACATTCTCCCCCATATTCACTCGTGCTGCATGCACCCCACCCGCACACATACACCCATGCTGACATTTACCTATACAAGCGTGTGTACATGCCCCGCCACCTACATGCTTGTGCACATGCACCACACCCCACACCTTCATTGACACTTGTGCGCCCACATGCTTGTACGCACATCCTCGTCCCCTCTCAAAAAATTAACCCACCTTCTTCTATGTGTTTTATTATTTGGCTTATATTTTTCCCTTCTATTTATATATATTAACTCTCCTTTGTTATTCTTTTAATTTTTCTTTTCTTTTCTTTTTTGAATTTTTTTAAAAAAGCATTTTTATAGCATTTATTTAACATTTAACTTTGGTTTTCCTTTTTTTCCATCCTTTTTTTAACTTTTATTGTTCAAAAAAGAAGAGAGAAAGAGTCCTTTTTTCTTTTTTGTCCTAGCTTTATTCTTTCTCTTTTATTTTTTATTTTTATTTTGCCAAAATAAATTTTTACTTATATATATATATATACAAGATTAACCACAACCCCACCTCCCTCCACGTGGGCAAAGGAGGTGGGGCTAATTCAAAATAACCACTCCTCCTTCAAGCGTGAGGAGGAGCCAAATCTCACATCTTCCAATGCAATTTTGAATTTGAATCTAAGAAGATCTCATCTCACATCTTTCAATGAAATCTTTGTATACATGCTTACATACCTATAGATACACACACTTATATATATTATGTATGTATGTGTATCTATAGGTATGTAAGCATGTATATATAAATAGATTTATATGTATGTCGACGCACACACATGTATGTTCATGCACACACACACACACACACAACACACACACACCAGCACATGATACGTGCACACTCGCATACAAACACACAT